>NW_009596052.1:0-3763 GCF_000690535.1 Cariama cristata | reverse complement strand
TAAGAAAACTTAAGTGAAGGAAAAAAAAAATAAGATCTACTGAAAGCAGAAATAGTTCTGTTTCAGCCAAACCAGGACACAGATGAAATATAAAATATGCAGTAATGCTTATAGCACTTGCTAATTATTTAACAGAGGGATTTGCCACACAAAACACATTTAAAAATTGACAAGCTTCACTAGTCCTGACCAGAACATTTAAAATCGATTTTTATCAATGATACTTTAAAGCAGAGGACTGCAACTGACCCTGTCTTGCAGCTTGAATGCAGCTGAATCCTGCACAGTATTATAGACCTTTCTGCAAAATGTGTTCTTAACAGGAAAAAAATAAGGTATCATGTATCACTAGTTGAATGATTTCTAAAGACCGGCCAGGAAGAAGCAGTGTCAAGACTGGGAGGGAATTTCCAATTCTGCCTTGTCTGAACTTCAGTTATTCACTTGCCTCCTTGTTTCTTCATGCCTCAGTTTACTCAGCCTTAGCAGCAATCTTTGTACACCCTGTGAAACCCTGGAGCTGAGGTGCTGCAACACACAGTAATTTCCAGTGAGTTTCATTTACAGTAACACTGGATTGTTCATCATTCAGTATCCTCTTTCCTTTAAGCATCCTAAAATTGGGGTTTTGTTTTTTTCCTTTTCAATGGAGATGCACACACCAGTTTATCAGCCAGCTGTCCCTATGTCCCCTTTTGAGCTGATGTCACCACCTCATCACCATCCATCCATCTTCCCCTGTGCTGTGCGCTCCTTTCCTAGGGGCTGCAAATTTCACCTGCTATTAATTTTGTTCATTCACCGTGATTGTTTAGGAGAAAAAGAGCACTATGAGGAAATGTTGACATCACTACTTGCCTTCTTTGTCCAGACCTTTCTTAAATAGATATGTAGGACTGAAAGTGAAGAGGGGTCAGGGATTGCAGTCTTCCAGGGTCACATGAAGAGAACTAGAAAAAAATTGCTGACGATCAAAAATTGAACAGATTAAGAGATTAAGAGTTTGGTTAGCCTAAAAAAAAAAAAAAAAAAAAAAAAAAAGAGAGAGAGAAGACTGAAGGTACACATGCTGACAGTCTTCATGGATAAGGCAAGAAGTACTGGGGTTAAACTGCACCTAAGGAGTTTCTAATCGGAGGCAAGAGAAAACTGTCCGAAGCTAAGGAAAGTGGAGCATTGGAAGAGATGCCTGGGGAGGTTAGAAAGTTCCATCTCTGAAGATCTTTGCATAATTTGGATATTTATGAGGAAAGAGATGGGGAGATTTGATCCTGCTTTATGGTAATAAAATCATGGGATGAACCATATGAATTCTTCACATTCCTTTCTGTCCCAGTAAGTTTATGCCATAGCTGTGAAGTCCAGAAAGATCCATTCATCTTCTCCTCTTGCACTCACATACATTCATGCCCTCCCCCTCTCAACAGTCTTAAGGTTTATGTTACTCTAGGCCAAGGGCTCTGCCCATTCCAGCAGTTCCTGCCCCAAAAATACCCAAGTTCATTTTACAAAGCAAACCACATTCCATCTTGCAGAGGAGGGTGAATGCCTCCCCCTTTCCTCTTTTGCCCAAAATGCAATGGTCCACATTAGAGAAAAATTTCTTCTCAACTCAAATCTAACCATTAGTTCCAAGCATGTGAGCAAGATGCACGAGTTAGGAGCCGGACCACCACAAACACCTTTGCCCAGCTTTTCATCTCTTGCTAATGCTGATCTGATCTTTCAGAGGAAGGTGACACTTCCCCAAGTTATCTTAGAAGTAACATAGCCAGCAACCATGGGGAGAAAGTTTAATCAAAACAACAGAAAATATTATTTCCTGAGCCCTGCAGGCAACTCGCAGAAAATCTAGACCGTGGCATGAATGGACAAATACAATACAGAAACAACACATTGAGTGTAGTGAGTTAATCTTTACTCCAAGCAGCTTTCCCAATAAGGAAAAGCAAGGAAATGCTAATGGAACTGAAAAGCACATGGAGTCAGTTCCTGAAATGAGGTCTCACATTCTTCCATCTGACTCTCAGTGAAAGAATGTCCTTAAAAGAAAATCAGATTCACCTTGAGGACCCCAAGTTATGACAAGCCTTCCCCTCCCCTCTCAGAAACCACCTCCATGGTCAGCCTTCCCCTGCTGTCTCCTAACTCTGTTGCCATATCCTGCCAAAGTGAAGAAACACCATTTCAATGACAGCTCCTTCACATGTAGCAGGCTTTCCATCCTTCCTTGGGGGTACCAACTCCCCACTCCAGCTTTAATTGCTAAGTCCTGTGTCAAACCTGCCCTTTCATACTAATTGTGACTGTGAATTTACAAAGCTTCACCATGAAATAGCGTAGGGTCTTTGCTCCCACTGTCCTGTTTGGGAGGCTGTTGAGACGTTCAGTCCTCTGGTTGTCAGCAACCTCCTTCCCTCCTGATTTCCAGTCCCAACTTCCTCATGATAAATCTTCTCTGGTACCAACAATTTTCAGCTCAGTAATGCCCCATGCATTCAGCTCAGTACACCCCAGCATTGCTTTTAGTGAACGACTTCCACAGGTCACCACACTGTATATCCTTCTGCAGCCACATAATTGAACACACATATTTAGGCAACCAAAATGCCTGTAGTTACAGGACAAAAATCTATGGTGACAGCACACACACATCTGCAAACTGAGAAAAAGCTTGCAGTCTGTTACCTGAAATTTATGTGCATGCCCATCATGAGTGACACACCATTGTGCGATGGGAGACGCCTGCATTTTGGGCACATCATGACTAAGTTTGGATCATACAAGAGGGAAGGAGCTGTGCAGCCATCAGGATATTGGGCATCAGGCTGCAGGCAGGACGATTACATGCCTCACGTCAAACAAGTCTACTTTAGTCCCACTTTTCAGCCTTTATTAGGCAAACAAGATGAGCTTCAGGACAGGTCTCCAGCATACTGAAGTGCAGAACAAACTACAAGACATTTTCTGCCAAGACAGACCAGTGCATTTGGATCTTGGTTTTCCTCATCTTCTTCTGTTGTAACAGAACACCATTTCTACTCCACCTGTGACTGCTGTGCTGGGACGACAATAGAAAACAGGATGCTTGTGGCCAGAAGCATCTATCAAATTTTAGCATCTAGAAGCCCTCCCTGTGACCCACAGAACAGGACCTGCCATAACTAGAATCAGAAACACAAAAGGGAAATTGGCCAGGTGACTGTACCTACTGTTTGTACACTTCATGGCCCAAACGTGCACCTTTAAGCCAACATCATCAGCTGGGAATTTCCTGTCCACTGCGGTTACTCAGGATCAAAGCCAGGCAACCTTGGAAAACTAAGGGGTAAGCTGTGCCTTTCTGAAGGCACAGTTCAAGGGATGAAATTCAATGCACTCGATTGCTTTTCAGTATTGCTGAGGCCACAAACCAGAGTGGTGTAGAAAGCTGCTGTGTGGTAACCCCTCCCCCCGAACAGTTACAGAAGTATTCTTAATGCAGATTCCCTTCTCTTTAGGAGACAGCTTAGTGTGAAATTGGTAGAACTAGCAAGCCCACCTGACACTGCTCAGTCTCAGCCACGCCATGACAACACCCCGAAATTAACCCACATACCCCAAGATCGCTACCAGGACAAGTGTACCGCTCCCGGTTAGCGGGGAAGGGAGCTGCTGGATCCCGTAACGCGGGGATGTTCCGTCAGGACGCGCAGGTGCGCCGGGCCACTCCCGCTCAACTCTCCTCGGAGGCAGCGGCCGCCCTGTGCCTAACGCGGCCTGA
>NW_009596051.1:0-6947 GCF_000690535.1 Cariama cristata | reverse complement strand
AAGCGATAGGACAAGAGGAAATGGCCTCCTGTTGTGCCGGGGAAGGTTTAGATTGGATATTAGGAAAAATTTCGTCACCGAAAGGGTTGTCAGGCACTGGAACAGGCTGCCCAGGGAAGTGTTTGAGTCACCATCCCTGGAGGTATTTAAAAGACATGTAGATGTGGCACTTAGGGACATGGTTTAACGGTGGACTTGGCAGTGTTAAGTTAATGGTTGGACTGGATGATTTTAAGCATCCTTTCCAACCTAAATGATTCTATGTTTCTATATAAACTGACAAAATTCTCTGATTTACATCATCCTTGGTTTTGACAAATTATCTCTGATGTCTTTGGTAAAGTCTGTCTTTCATGAATGCTTTCCTGTGATCTTCCAGCGATGAACTTCTATTAAACAGCAGAGACAATCAAACCGTTTGCTAGGAGATCCTGCACAGAGGTTGTTTACCAAACACTGTTTCAAAGTGAACTTCATTATCATACTATTCTGATATAATTTCACCATCCTTAATTGCCACATGATTACATATTTAATGCATAAAATATCAGTCATTGCCAAGGAGCATAATTTGGCTATGCTTTGCAAAACTAATATACACCAAGACTTTGCACAGACACCTGCATCAAAATATTTGGCTGCATACAAAATTCTCAGTGGACCTGGTTGCACAAAAAATAATCTATTTGCCTGTTTTATAGAGAAGCAAAGAAATTACCTGCGGTATTTATAGTTTTATTTGTTTATTTCTGGTAGCTTATAAAAGGAAGCTGTTTTGGAACTCTGGGAATGCTTCCATCAAAAATGCAGAGTGTCCAGTTATCAATCATTACAGAAGAAAGCTGTAAAATTCTTAAAATTTCTTGCTCAGATTAATTGAGAATGAAAGAGGTAAACTGCAATAATAGTACGAGTTTCGGACTTTCTGTTTGTTTTTTTTTTTTTTTTTTTTTTTCCTCTAGTATAGTTTATCTGTAAGCTTAAATATCTCTGTCATATAAATTTTTTTTTTTTTTTTAGTTTTTTAGTACTTCTATTTATAGTCTCAGATTTAACCCACCTACCTTAAGCATGTAAATAAAGTTGCTTTTACTTACATTTAGACTGCATGCTAAACCCAGTTCAAAATCTGAAGTTGCAATCATAACCTTCCTTCTTCATAATGTTAAAACCCCAAATCAAGTTTTGAACTGCTGATTCCAGACCTCTAAAATCCATCATCCACTCTGAGATGTATCCTCATCCATGAGTTATTACAGGCTCTTTCTGCTGTGAATTTGTTCTGCTTCCCTGCCAAGTACATTAACAAGACAACACCTAGTTCCCAACCTCATCAGTACTCACCTGACACCTCACAAATTGTCAAATGCCAGCTCAGGCACTGAAAACCAGAGGTCTCTGTGGAGTTTTAACCTAAACTGAAAATTAGCAGTAATGTGCCTACCTGTGACTAATCAAAAGACATGAAAAATTAATGTTTTATTGAGTGCTAAGAAAGGTTGGATGAAAGGTTTGCTAGTTCTTCATTCCCCAGCTAAGCTCGAACTTGTGAACTTTCTGATTTAGGATATAGTTCCATGCACCTTTTCACTGGCAGCAAAGTTAGACAAAGACTCTTCACCTTCTTTCTTCTCATGTCTACCCCTTCCCCCTTTTCCCCTTTCTTTCCTCCAGTTAATTAACCTGGATATCTGCATGGTTCCATAACCATTTGTGCTAGCACAAGTATAAGGAGAAGGTGAACATGGCGTGAAATTGCAGTCAAGCAGGAAGGGTTAGGAGAAAGCAGGAATTTCTAAAATGGGGTGCTGGAGAAAAAGCATCTAGGACAGATTTTGTCCAGGAGTTTCAGATATGTTTACAGTGACATTTTGTTTGGTATTTAACTTGGTATGCCCCATTACAGAACGTAAGTTCCAGGCTCTCAGATCAAGGATGAAAAGCCTTCAGACTCCTCACAGTTGAAAGTCTGTTGGGAAATAAAATTTATAAGCAACTAAAAATCCAAAAAAATCTATATGTGATAGTAGCCCTTTAAAATATTCATGTTGAACAGGAAAATATACCTCTTAGTAATAAGCTACTAGTCACATTTTTTTTCAAGCTGAATTATTGCACAGTCCAAATGTTCACCGTGTTCAAATATGAGAAAAGACCAATAGCCAGAAAATACCAATGGCTCACTTGGGAAATTGTGTTCAAATACACATTATATATCCTGTGGTTTTGCGTGCACAAATATGTTATTCTCCACTAGCCTGTGTAGGTAGGATACTTGAAAATGTGACAGCTCAGAAAAAGAAAGACATCTTCTGTCAGTCTCTCAGTTTCTGATTAGTGATATCCCACAAGAGATATGTCAAAGATAAAGTGGCTACACAAGTTGTGTACCTAAAAGCTCCCTAAAAGCTGGAAACACGTCTACTGAAAGTCTTGTGGCTGCACTGGCTGCTGAGGCTGAGTTGAGGCGTTCTGTGTTCTGACCGGGTTCCTGAGGGAGTTACTCTGATGAGTCCCAGGGAAGTGTGCGGGCTGACTTCTCAAGATCGCACCAAGGCGATCTTCCAGGAGTTGGCTTTACCATATTATTTTGTAATTCTGTACATACAGAGGGTGACTATGATCTTCTAAAAGTGCTTGTAAACCTAAGAAAAGACACTATAAGTTTCCTAATGATGACTATTATTCAGTAAAGTGCACAGTGCAGTATTTTGATTTTGGCAGTGATTGGATAGGTTAAGAATTCAGCCAGTGGACTTTGAACAAACAGTGATATACTCTTGTAAAAGAAAGTCTGGAATTTGTAATAGATTCATTTTTAAAGAAGGAAAGCTTAAACCCAGCAAATTACTTGGAAATTAATTTTATATTGAGGATTAGAACTAATGGGCTAAAGAAAGACTTTGTTTCAGATGAACCTCATGCTTTTTAAAATACAGTGTTTTCCCATTCTTTCTTTCTATATGTACTACTAAACATCTTTGGACAGGGTTGTGTTTTTTTCTCTTTTGAGTAAAGAAAGTTGTTATGTGCTAAAAAGTAAGGTAATGACTGATGGAGACAGACCAAATGATAAACTTCTTTTGATACCATTTCATATCATCGTGTAACTGATATATGTTGTATAATAGAACACTATGTTCTTTGGCTCACTTTTCTTCATACTAGACCGTAAAATTTCTCAAACTCGATGAAGCCATGGGTAGTGATAGGTGACTCGGGTATCATAAATCATATTGTCATGTTTGAAAGATCTCAGTATTAGGTGACTCTTAAGCTGTGGTGAGATATCATTCAAAGAGCACAGAAAGATATCCTGAATGGGATACTCCTTTTAAGTATTATTTTGTCTTCATAGGTCAGCTGGTTTTGATTTGCTAAACAGAACTTTAATACTTCAAAGGATCAGCACCTTTATGCTGAGAATGACAAAATTGACTTTTATATTTCATTTCTGCAGGAGAAAGAGCATTTTAGATTATGCTTTTATTCCCTAAGAAAAAAAAGCCCCAAAGCATTTCACAATTAGGAAAATGAATTTCAAATTGATATTTCTCAGGTTATAATTACTAACAGTAGATTTGTCTATGCTCTTGTAAAACCTTTTAATGATAAACTTCATGCTTCTGAAAACTTTCTTTATTCCACAGAATTTTTAATAAATAAATATTGCATTTTCTTTTTTCTTTTCCTTTTTTTTTTTAATCCTAGCTCTTTTCTGTTTCTTTTACATATTGTCTGATGTTACTGTTTGAACATTTTTCAGAAAGTTGCTTACTGTGAAGGAGTTGCTAAGGAAGAATTAATTCAGAACTGCAAATGTTATCAGGGCTGACCACAGCTGTATATACTCCAGCTGGCACCTCATTTGCAATGGAGACAGTTTCCTGCAGGCCATGGTTAGTCAGTCTCATTCTGTTTTTTTGGTTAAGCTGTAAATTCACTAAACAAAGTGGTTTTTGTGTGCACCTAGGGTAAAATAATAGATTATGCATAATTAAGGAAGGATTCCTATAAGTATTTGTTCCTTTACACTATTTTTCAATTATTTCTCATTCTAACCCCATTTAAGAGTGCAATATAGATGTAATTAAGTAAGACCGTAATTTATTCAGTTCATAAAAAAACTGAAAGAGAGAAGCTTTTAATCAACCAGCTAATGCTGGAATGAATTATACCTATAATCTGCACTGAAATGTAAAAGCAGCAACTTTATCAGAAGATTTTGATTTACCGGCTGTTAAAAATGCCTGTTATCCTATACATAGCATTAAATGCTGTCCATTATAATTTATCGAATTCTCTATCTGTGTGTACATTCAGACTCTGAATGATTAGGCGAGAACAGATGTTTTTAATAAATGTCTTATAAATTCTGTATAGGATATGCAATATAATCTCATTAGAAATCTTCATCCTTTTTTCCCCTAATTTGATCTGTATAATTACTTTATTGGGTGAGCTCATTGTGGTAATGTTTTAAAAAGGCTTCCATTAGTTCTGGGACATGCAATTGCCTAAATAAGCCAGAAAAGCTCAGCTAGATGTATATATCACTGATCAGCATCATTGATCAAAGACAACTTGTTTGTATTACAGATATAGGATTTCCTCCCTCTCTCACACACACACAAACACACACACACACACAATTTATATTGCAGCGGAGTAAGCTCTTCAATAGATGTCTCTGGTTAGTTGCCAGACTCTCAGCTGCACATGACTTTCAGGAATGAAAAGTATTCATGATAGCATTCATGTGTTAGTCTTATATATCAGGTACTTTTTTAATAGGGCGACATAAAATTATTAATTTTGGTTTGTGATTACCATCAGTTATAAATTGTCAATAATCATGGTGAAAAAAGAATGAATTTTTAATTTGCAAGCAAGCTGGAGCAAAACACATTCCTGCAATAGTCCTTGCTTTTTCTCCTGGCTCTCCACAAATTTCAAGGCTTTTTCAAGCTTCCTACAAAATCATGACCTTTTCTCTACCCAAAGATGATCATAGAATCATTGAATCTTTATGGTTGGAAGAGACCTCAAAGATCATCAAGTCCAACTGTACACCTGATGCCACCCTGTCCACTAAACCATGTCTTGAAGTGCCACATCTAAACGTTTTTTGAACATCTCCAGGGACGATGACTCCACCACCTCCCTGGGGAGCCCGTTCCAATGCCTAGCGACTCTTACAGTGAAGTTCTTCCTAATATCCAGCCTGAACCTCCCCTGGGGCAACTTGAGACCATTTCCTCTTGTCCTTTCGCCATTACCGGGAAGAAGAGACCAACCCCCACCTCTCTACAACCTCCTTTCAGGTAGTTGTAGAGGTGCATGATGCATGGTGCAGGATGATTCTATGATGCATCCCACATCAGACACACATGTATTCTGCCCAGACCTACGGCTGCTTTGACACCTGACTCCCAGGCTGCTTGTCCTACTAAACAGCTAGTCTGGATGGATATTTGCTAGCAATTGCATGCTGACATACATGCCATCACACACTTCAGTTGCTGGCACTCCAGACATACAGGCCCCTATGACCCATGATTGCAGCACTCAGATGCTCATACACACACATGCTCACAAAATACAGATGCTGTCACCCAGGAAGATGGTCAGAAAAGGATTTTAATGAAAAGATAGGATAGACTGCATTGACCAGGCACAGAACACAGCCAGACAAGCATATTGACCAGCAATCTCTTTATATACCACCAAGCCCTTTCAAGCCCTTATCCCTCTATTTTTCAATTCTTGCTTCTCCCCAAACCATCTTGATCCCTCCCTTTCCACACTTTTGTTTTCTCCCCATAAACATCCTGTAATAACTCTTGTCTAGTCCCAAAATTCTCTTCCTGACACCTCATAATATGTCCCGTTCATCCTAGGCAGTAACCTCCTTGGTGTGTAAGATGTTCCTGCTACCTCTTCCTGTTTTCTTATGCTGCTGGGTATGACCTCCAGCCCGTGGGGATGAGGACTGTCCTTTGATAGACCTGGAAGCAGCTGAGCCAAGGTGCTGTTTCACTGACTGGGTAACTGAGGTTTCCCCCTTCATGCTGTTTTGCCTCCTCTGAAATCCTTACTGCGTGCAGAACAAGACTTTTATCACATAATCTAACAATAAGTGCAGGGTCAAGCAAAAACGTAACGTCATGTTACAGTGAAGCAGCTTTGCAACGAATGTTTTTATCTCTGTGCCTTTTCACAGAATCAGAGAATCACTGGAGTTGGAAGGGATTTTGGAGATCATGTAGTCCAACTCCGGAAGGGATTTTGGAGATCATGTAGTCCACCCCCCCTGCCAAAACAGGTTCACCTACAGCAAGTTGCACAGTAACGCATCCAGACAGGTTTTGAATATCTCCAGAGAAGGAGACTCCACAACCTCTCTGAGCAGCCTGTTCCAGTGCTCTGCCACTCTCAAATTATAGAAGTTCTTCCTGATATTCAGGTGGAACTTCCTGAGTTCCAGTTTGTGCCCATTGCCCCTTAACCTGTCACTGGACGTCACTGAAAAGAGTCTGGCTCCAATCTCTTGATATCCACCCTTAAGGTATTTATAGTCATTGTTGAGATTCCCTCTCAGTCTTCTCTTCTCCAGGTTGAACAGACCCAGCTCTCTCAGGCTTTCCTCAGAAGGGAGGAGCTCCAGTCCCCTCATCATCTTTGCCCTCTGCTGGACTCTCTCCAGTAGTTCCTTGTCTTTCTTGAGCTGGGGAGCTCATACCTGGACACAGCACTCCAGATGTGGCCTCACTAGGGCAGAGTAGAAGGTGAGGATAACCTCCCTCGACCTGCTGGCCACACTCTTCCTAATGCACCCCAAGATACCATCGGCCTTCTTGGCCATGAGGGCACATTGCTGGCTGATAGTCAATTTGTGCACCAGGACTCCTAGGTCCTTCTCTGACGACCTGCTCTCCAACAGGTCA
>NW_009596050.1:0-45424 GCF_000690535.1 Cariama cristata | reverse complement strand
TCTACTATAGCATTACTTGGAGGCTTCCAGACACTGTATAGTGGTGTGGCAGTCATATTATCCTTGCATAAGATGCATCACACTGTGCTTATTGCCTAAATTCCTAGGGAAATTGTGGGGTCACCATCTCTGGAGGCATTTAAAAGGCGTGTAGGTGTGATGCTTATGGACATGGTTTAGTGGTGGCCTTGGCCATGCTAGATTTACAGTTGGACTCAATCATCTTAAAAGTCCTTTCCAACCTAAACAATTGTATGATTCTCTATTTTGCTGGCATTAAAATAGAATTACTTTGGAGTATATGATACAGGAGAAATAATGTCTACAGTGATAAAAACAAATCAAAGCTTATAGGAAGAGATCGTATCCTATAAAAGATCAAATTTTACCACTATAAAAAATGTGCAGGGTTTCAGACACACAAGCACTTCTTTGTGTCAGAACAAAAATTTGGTTTGACTTCTTTTCCTGTGATGTGTCAGCTGGATATCTTACCTTTTCCTCTTCAGTAGCCAGAAGGCTACTGCAAGAATGATGAGAACTCCCAGAATGCAGGCTATCACAACAGAAGCAACAAAACCTAGGAAAAGAGGGAAAGCATACAAAACAGTTCATTTCATTTACTCAAGAGGAGAAGGTTAGTCTCTAATCTGTCATAACATTTGCATTCTGCATCTGCAACTTTCCTAGAGCCTACTCATACCACTTTGCAATTATGGAATGGATAACTTTGCATAGCTGTAGACTGGAAGGTCCTAATCCCACAATTGGATCCACAGTTCACAATGCTGTGAATTTAGACACCCGCTGAAGTCACAAAGCCAACATGCAGGCATAGGCATAGCAGATCAGAAACTCTTCGGATTTCAATGCTATAATGTGTAAGAGAGCATAAGCAAAACTGAAGAACTAAACCCAGGCAACTAAGGATGTTAAATTTGATGCCTTTTTGTTTTTTGAAGGCAGAAGAACACCGCTGAATGTGGACAGCTGAAGAGCGATATGCTTTGTTGTTGAAAACGTTGCTTAAAGGCATCTAAGAAGGTAGGAATGAATTCAGGATATTAGTATGAAGAACTGAGTGCATATTTGCATTGAGATGTTAAGCATTATCATTATAATGCTGTCTTTGATAATGACCTTCATATGTATGTTTGGCAATTAAAGTATTTTTATTTATTTTTGGCCTTGCCAAAGATCCTGAAGGTGAGCACTCTTTTCTTAGCTGCATTTTTATAAATCATTTACCCTTTTTTTTTTAAAAATATTTTATCAAATTACTGTTTCTCTCTAAGCAGCATCAGAACCCTTTCAGAGTAAAGCTGACAGGATTTCTGTATTCCATCTAAATATTTTCTCTTATTAAATCAGCTGTGGAGAAAACAGAAATGTAAAACCTGGAGTTTAACCTTTTCCCATTTAACCCAGTAGATGCTTTATTAATTTTAAGTCCAACTGAATAGAAGAAGCTTGCAATCCGTGGAGTTGAATAAAAACCGTATTTTAAAAAAGGAGAGTTTTGTTATAGTAGAGGTGCATCAAGTGAACAACAAAATATAACACCAAATAGATAATTGTAGAAAAAGAGCTTGTAGTTTGAAGAGGAAGGGTAGGGGGCATTTCTGTTTGATAAGAAGACCTTCTTGCAAAATTTAGTTAGACAGTATTTCAGCATGGTGCTATAATCAAAACTAGACACGAGTTCCCATTTAACTTGTGGGCAGTGGAAGGTTTGAACATTGTAATAAATTGCAGCTGCATGTATGTAAAGCTGATTTTATTGGAATAGATTGCTGACAGGCAAAATACGTTATAAATATGTGTGAGTTTTGCTGAATAATCCTTTAAGATTAGAGACATTTGAAATGTAGTACTTATTAACAGTGAGCATGAATTTAGATTTTAACTATTGGCATTAAGATGTGGCTGACCCAACACTTCAGTCATTTGCATTTTTGATACAAAATACAGCTCAGTGGCCCCATCTTGTGACGTCTGTGCTCAGGTGACGATGGCAGCCTTCAGTCTTGACGCTGAAAAGGCAGAAGAGTTGCTCTGAAAACGTGCTTTAATAGAGGCCTAGGGTGCGCACCACAGGATTTCTTTCACAAATTTCTGTGGTTCCTTTGCCCAAGCCATGATTCTGTGTATGACCTCTCTTCCCTTCTTAATAAGTGTGCTCTCTTCCTACCTGTGGTACAGCTGGCTGCATCAGGCTGGGCACTTGCAGCCAGCAACCAGGCACCCTTTAATTGTGCTTTAACAGGAACCCTTTTTTTTTTCCTTCTTTTTTTTTTTTTTTCCTCCCTTGAGGTGAGGTGTGGGGCTGCACCTGTGAGGGAGCCTTTGTGACCGTAGTAGGTGGAATGTGAGATTAGAGGGGAGATGAATACCTTTTTTGAAACGAGAACATTTTTCTATGGTTCACTGATAGAGTCAATGAGCTTTTATAATTAAATGTACTTAGACTGAATGGGGTTTCTATTAGAGTAGCACTGAGCAATGCCTTTTGTAGCCATAGAGACCAGTTCTTGGGTGAGAACAGCAGAACGGGCAATAACCCATCCAATTCAACTCTGGTAAGTCATGCCAACTTTAAAGATACATTGAAAATACTTTTATAGCTGGTGTCACCTCTGCATGGGAGCCAAATAATGTGGCTTAGGAGAGGGACAGCCAAATGTTATTTTTGTGTTTGGCACTGGTTCATGGCAACAATTTTGAGAAAGTCACAGCTGGGTCAGTTTCCCCCATAGATGGAAATAATAATGCTTACACTATTTCTGTGAAGTGTTTAAAGATTCCTGGATGAAAAGCATAGTATCTGATTTTTCAGTTACTGGAATCATGGATTGTAACTCCCTACCTTTTACTTCTAAGTATTGAGTGTAATTTACAGAGAGAAGGTAGTCAGGTGCTGAAAGGTCAGCCTAAGAAACAGATGGAAAACTGCATTTCTCATTTCTGACTGACAAGTCTGACTCAGAAAATCACTGGCTCATAGATGCAGTTAGCAATCAGCAACATACCCTTGCCAAGTCCACCAGGTATTGAATCCCGATGAATTGAGAGGGTAGGAAAAGTAAAAGTTGGATCTCTAGGATTCCATGGTGAACTGGTCTTAAGCATAAGGTAGCTGCTTACTCCAGAACTTCTGTTACTTCAGTAAGTGTTTCTGCAGTGGCATAGCTATAGTAGGTAGCAATGATAGTGTTTATGCATGAATTTAAGAAAGACCTTGCAGAGGAAGCCTTACATTCTCAGAAAATTGGCAGCTGTATTGTAAATCCTGATTCTGCTGTTTAAAATCATTGTATGTAGTCTGACTTGAGTAAAGGTTTGAAGGAGATTACTAAAATAGCCATTCTGGACCCAACTAATTCTCTAGTTGGCAGCTGGTATTTGAGATTGGAGGTTTGGGAAGAAAGTTTTAACCCTCTTCCTGGTCATATAAGAATGCCATGAGGGAGGGGGATATTCTTAGCTGGCCAATCCACAAAAGCAGAAAAAGGACTGACATACTCTAGTTCTTTCCCTTTTTCACTATTTAGCCATCTTTTAGCTTACTCAGAATATTGTTTGTGCAACTAATAACAGTTTGTGTATTAATCATGGGGCTATTAAGGATTGTTGATGATTTGGTAAACTTGTAATTTTATTACATATTTTAGTTAGAATCTAGCAAAAAGAGGACTACTAGTGTAATTCTCATTTTAAAATGAGATTAAATTGAAGCATTGTTCTATAACCATTATACTCTGCAAGTGGTGGCATAGGGACTTGTTAAGAGGCACGAAGATAGACTAGAATATTATGACTAAGGCTTCATGTAGTATACAGCGAGAAATCAAGGAACAGAACCAGCAAAATCCCAAGCGTGACTTGTGTATGCCATGACTTTTGTCTAATGAAGAGTCGTATTACAGTCAAGAAACAACAAGTAACAAGTCCACTTGTTACCAACATAATGCAAACAAATCCGTTTTCTTAGCTGATAAATTGATAGGGAGGTTGTTCTGTTACTTATTCTTGACTCTGAAGCAGTAAGGTTAAGGTTGTGGCTTACTGCAGAGAACTACACATGAGCAGAGATTGCAGACTCTTCATCATGCATAGCAGAAGGGTATTCATGATCTTTCAGAAAGGGAGAAATCTTATTTTTTGTTAACACATGAGCTGATGCAGACTGAGGCAAAATTTTGGTAGCCAACAGTACTCAGTATTTTGTTTTAGTCAGACCTTGGAACTGAGCTCCAAACTATAAACAAATGAAAATGAGAAAAGAGATGATTTATCAGAGGAACTTAGCTCAGCAGTAATTCAGGAGCAGTAATGGTAGCTTTAAATAGAAGAAAGGTATAACTAAACTAAACTAGTTTAGATTTAAATATTTAGCTATCTGCTGCTAGTAATGGGAGAGAATATAAGATACCTTTGGCAGCAAATAAACAAGGAGGCCAATGGAGAAATGACAATGAAAGCAGAAAAATGCTTCAGCTGCTTAACTGGAAAGAACTAGTGTGGATGCTTACAGTGCTTTGCACTGCAGTCTCAACAGGCTTGGGGACCTTTCTTTGAGGTGTCTGGAATGAATGCGTTCCTAGCTTCCAGAATGAGGATGGGAGATGAAAACTACTCAGCTATTTTGGGAGAAAGTAATTTTCTAGACCTTTATTTACAGACTGGAAGCTGTGTACACACAGGAGGGTCCTTGAAAGCCTGAGCACCTTTCAAGATGCTCAGTAAACAGTACAAAGTCATATAGTGATGACTTTACTCATCGGGTGTAACATCTTCAGCTCCTTAGTCATACGTTAAACAAAAGGATATGTTATGCTGTTTATCTGCACCTCAAAATTGGGAAGTATCCCATCTCAAATCACTGCCCCTGCTTCTGTGTTTCAAGTTAAAATAGTTGTTTTCCTAGTCAGTAGCTTTCTGCTGAGTGTACAGAAATGAGAACCTGAGGTAGTTTGGATCCCTGAACTGCACTGAAAACTGTGTATTGCATTTAGCACTGTAGCCTGCCCTTCTTTATACACCTGGTCCATAAAGCTTCTCCTGAGAATCCACTATGTTAACTGCAGGTAGAATGGTTAATAAAATGAAAGTCATGAGATGCAGCAGTTGAGGGGATGTAGCCTTTTTTGCTGGAGCTCTGGAGATTATGAAGTGTAGAGATTTAATGCAGAGCTGGAGAATGGGAAGTCATGGCTTGTAGTTCAAACCATATAGTCAGTCATCTCAGAACTGTTAAATATTTTTTTACTCCAGTAAAAATACAGCGAAATGAAGATCTAAATCATTAGAACTCAATGAGAGAAATGTGCTTAAGTAGCAAGGACAGTAGCATCAACATACTAATTTAAATAATTACTAAGCTATGTGCAATAATTCCAGAGAAGGCACTCAAAAGAAACTTCATGGTAGAATTACATTCCTCTTACGGGAAGCTTTGGAAAGATTTTAAAATGTTTCCATGAGAACTGAAATGGTCCCCAGCCACAGAACGACTTCTGAAATTGTCTCTGGGTTTTATCGCAAAGATGGAGGTTTGCTTCAAATAAGGGCCAAATGCTGCTGATTCTCCATACTGCTCTGGTTGGGAGTTTTGAGGCAACTAATCTGACAAAGAGACCAGCCAACTTCTGGTAACAAATGTAATTCATCTCTGATTTCAGAGAAATGTTTTGTCTGGGATTTGTTTTGGCTGATCTTTAATTTTTACTTTTCTCCTTTATAGCTTTATGTTAGAAAAGATACATTATGAAAAGGGCTGTCTGCAGAGGGGAATGGCAAGAACAGCTACTGCAGTATGCCTGCAGGGAGAACCATTCCCTGCAATGGCTACTGTGTGAAATTTCCCAATGTAGACAACTCCTGTGTTTTCTGTTCTTTCACCTAAACAGTGAAGAAACTAGCAGGCAAAGTTAAAATGATGTGCTAACATGTTTTATTAATTTGAAAGTTTACTGCTTGGACAATCTTTTTTGTGAAGTCTGCTTTTTCTTTTAAAAATCTTTTAGTCTCAATTTCAAATAGTATAGTGGCTTGCCTCGATTCATCTGCCTTCAGTGTATGTGCCAGCTTCACCACTGCTTAAGAACATTTGTTTGCAAGACAACACAGAAATTGGAACAACACATTTTGCACAAACAATATACTGAATTGCCTTACTGTGGGGCACAGCTAAACTTCTCACCACAGATGCAGGTTTTTGTGCAACCTCCACCCCTGCCCAAACCTATGCATTGTCATTGTGTAACACTGCATAATTAAGCTTTTAAATCAGTTCTTCCTCGTAAGATGGCAATTTTTTTTTACATTTGTAACACTGGATCGTATAATCCAGTGTTATGAATTATTTTTATCTGTCAAGTTTGAATTCCTCAAGGACCTCTTCTGATACTATGTAATTTCCCCCAAACAAGTCTCCCTGAAAGGCAACGTTGTGAGACCCTTTAAATGTGTGGTCTGCATAAAACCAATCCTGATATTGCTGAGAACCAGCAAATGTCCACTGGTGAGACAAGGCCAGCTCAAGCACTTATGCTGAGGGAAACAGCTCAGCTGTAGAGAACTGTTTAGTGTTTGGAGTGACAGCAAATGTTTCTGCTAAGCATGACAAGGCCAAACATATCTTCTTTCTTTTATCTCCTTGCCTTTGATCAGAAGGGTTGCAGGGCTTGCCTGATACCCATTGTGTAAAAATACCTTCTTATATACTCTCTGAATACCTTATTCGCGTACAGGTGCCCATGCAACAATGCAGTAAGAGAAGAAAAGGGAGCAAAGTGAACTGTGGGAAAAGTGAGATTGCTATATTTTTGTAGTGGTACAGTGCAACAGGACTGCCACTTCAGTATTTCAAGTTTACACAAACCACTGTGCACTGTTTCTTTGCATAGAAGTGTTCATACAACTTACCTTCACGGAAGGAGATAAAAACCAGTCTTTCATGAAATTCCTGAACGTTTCGGAAGTTATCAACCATTTCCAGGGGTTCTGGGTCATCACTCTCTGTGCAGTACATGGCTGTTTCCAGTGCCAGTAACTATAAAGGGAAGGACTCTGTTCAGCTCCCAGAATACAGAAAAAGCAATGCCAGTGTATGGTCACTGAGAGTGTGTGTTTGAAATCAAACGGGTAGTTAAAGGGAAGAGGATGCATTAAGTAATGCTTAAGTCTTACATGGCTGGTGAGCCCAAATATAGAATAATGCGTAAACAGCGTGACATCTCCAAACCCATACCTGTATTTTGTTTACATCCTTATAAAATTAATCTTGCTTAGTAATTATCTGCCAGGAAAACTGCATGGGAAGAAATGTGGTGACCCTTTGCAGCATGTTCTTCCTAGCACAGTCTAACTCCTAAGCAGTACTAAAAACTACTTAATGAAAGAACTATCTGCTTTGGTAAAGATATGATCTGGTGAACTGGACAAAGTTAAGAATGGATTTTCATAACAAGAAGCATGCAGTAATTTGAGCAGAGATTTTGATAATAACATTTTTCCCCTGTGTTTATAATTAGGTGAACCAGAAGACAGTGATTGGGAGTTTATAGTCTATGTAAGTGGCCATCTAAGAAAAAAAAAAAGGTAATTAGGTGAGCACAAAAAACGTAGGTTAGAGAAAAGCCAGGGGATTCAAGATTGACAAATAACACATCACATGCTTTTTAGAAACTTAACATCTACCCAACCTATCATTCCTGTGTCAGTCAGGATCAAAGTAGCACTAAAATACTTAGTGAATAGGGTTCGGGCATGAAGCCTGAACAAAATGATCTGGAATTGACTTATGAAGACTCCAAGCAGGGAGTAAATACATAGTGAAAACAGAAATTAATCTCACTTGACCGTGACTTTTCAAGCTGATACTATACCAATTGCTATGCAGTTGTGTCCCCTTTATTTATTCTGGTCAACTGAAAAAGTGCTAACTACAAACAGAATAGGATAATGATTTATGTTGGTTCTGTGCTATTCTTCCAAATTAAAGGATTTTAGCTATGGTCATCTTTCAGTTTTACAGGAACTTAAGAGAAAACCAGGACATGAAAATATGCATTTACTGTTCTTTAGCAGACACCAGTTAGGAAAACACATGCTATATTTAAACTTGCCTGCTCTTGTGAAATTTTAACGGGCTGTCGGAAAACTGTCCAGAGAACACTAGGGTAGCAAGGAGGAGTTGTCAGGGATCCTTCATAGCGATAATACTCATCCAGTCTGTCAGGAAGCAGTTCTCGAATATTGAAACCAGGGACTTGGACTGTCTGATCTAAAATAGGGTATTTGTGTTAAATGCTGTGTCATTACTACACGGGTAATGTACCAATAAAGTGAATTTGCTTTTCAGTAAGTAGGATGCTTTCAGTCGTATCACTAGGAAAAGAAAAATACATTTTAACAGAGACGATCCCAGTTTCATAAAGGATACAGCTTTTTAGGTTTCCTATGTGCAAATCTTGTCTTAGATACCAAATCAGAATTCTGTAAGATAAACTGTGGCCATATTAACGAAAAACCACTATGTGCAAGAAATAAGGCCTAGTCAGAAACACATGGTGCATGCCAGCCATACACTCTTCACAGAAATGCACTGCATTTGTAAGACTTTCACAGTTTGTGACAGGTTTGCCTGGGATTTCTGGACTGTTTCTTCAGCCGGTTCAATCCCTCTCAGGGTGTCATCTGATACTCCTAGCCATTCTCAATCCAGTGCGGGCTTATAGCCACTCACCCTTGTATTTCACATTCCGGAAGTGCCTGAAGATCTTTTCATAGGATGGGTTGAAGGGTCCAATCTGTAATGAGCAGACTATTAACAGCTATGCAGATCACCACGGTCTGAGTATAAGTCTTTGCTTCTGCACACAGCAGACAGCAGTACTTGATGGCCTCTGTCATAAGGTGTCTCCACTGTCCAGATATTCATAGACTAGAATGGCATAAGTACTCTTCTTACTCAAAACATTAACATTATCCTCAATAATGTTAACCCCAATAGTGCTCTTACTCACTCCAGAGCTATTAGAGCTGCTTTGTCATAATGCTGTCTTAACAACTGCAGGGTAGACCTCTTGCGTGCACTTGAAAGACCCTATTGCCCTTGCCTGTTCAGCATGCTGTGTGAATGAAGAGAAACCATTTCCTCTGAGAACACTGCAGGTGTACATTCTCAACTGACAGGCTTCTCAGATCGTCAAAGCTACATTTTTTTCTACCCACAAATATTTTTTAGTCTGCTGCTCCTCACAGTCCAAGAAGATAAAGAATGGCACGATTGGGTACCACAGGGCCACTGGCAAGGGCTATAACTCAACTGTCTGGCAAGGGCTATAACTCAACTATCAAACAAGACCATGTTTTTCAACTGCTACCAACAGCTTTTCAGTCTAATAATCAATGCCTTTTTTATGAATTCTTTAGAGCTGGTGCTTAGCAACTCCTCTGACAACCAGACATAGTTAACTGGTGCCCTTAGATCAACTGTAATAGCCACCAGCTGTCTGAAAGTATTTCAAAGACCTAATCTCCATTGTTGCCTTATTTGATTTTTAAACACCATTGCTTACAAATAACCAGAAGCCCAGTATTATTCCCTAGCATGATATACAATACCCTGACACTTTTCACAGCTGCAACTTCCAAATAAACTGAAATTTAACACAAAATTATTGTCAAAGTCTTAGCACTGTTAGGAACTGAGCTTGGGTAATATTAATGAGAATTAGAGCTTTGTCTGCTAACTAGAACATTTTCACTTTTTTGATGGAAATTTGAAAACCTGAGTGTTTTTAGTTTTTTTAATGCTGCAGAAAATACTCACGTTTAAAAATCATCTTTATAGTTATCTTACTGAGTTTTAATCCTCTAGAAAAAGATTTGTATATGTACAAGCTTGTAAATTTTTTTCTTTCAGATTGTTATTATCTTTAATTGCTTGTATGTGGGGCTTTAGAGGGCAAAATTGGAAAGCTGTACTTTTGCCATCTTAAAAAGAGCACTGAATGTACTTGTTTACTGTAATCTGTGATTCAAAGAATCTGAGAAGTTTGTGACTTGAAGACTGTGGTCAAATCCTAATTACATATAGTGGCCAAAGCCAGGGTTGTGTCTGCCTATGCCTCTCTGCTGTGTTAAAACTGCTTCATGCTACAATAGGCAGTTTTGAGTAAGTGAGCTTCAAATTCACTGTTGTCTGTTGTTTGACAAACTCTACCAATCCCTAGTTTGTAAATGAACGCGAAAATGAATTTAACATAGCTGAAGTTAATTTACTGAAAAACATGAGGAAATACTCAGAATTCCTCTTTTCTTAAAATATGTTCGTGTTTATGTATGTGCTGCTGGAATCTGGCCCTTTTTTGTGAAAGAGAAAAGGAAGAACCTTTATTTAGCCACAGCATTATCAAATAATCTAGGTAATTTTGTATGTTAAAGGTCTCTGATGACTTAATGATTGAAAGCATATTCTAAATAAAAAAAAAAATTGGTCGTGCATCCTACCTCAAGAAGAATAGCCAAAACCGCCAGTCCATCCGCTTTGTCCATTGCTGCTGTTATATCTGGATATTTCTCAGAGTTATAATGTACAATGTGCAGCTACAAAGAAGGAGATACTATGTTATGGTAATGTCTGGGGCATGCTGACATTTCTGTTAGACAGCTAAAAAGAACCAGTGCAGCCATCTCAGGCTAAGAAAATTTCTGGGTGTAGTGGTAAGATCTTTTTCGAGAAAAGCAAAAGGTCCTGGAACTCCCACTCCCAGCCCTGCTGTGGCTGTTACGCCCCCCTCCCCCTACATAATGGGGTTAGAAAGAGGATCCATCACTTCAGCTTCAAGGCATTTTCACTGTAGTACTAGTAAATTTTTCCAAAAAAAGTAGCACCTTAGCACTGTAGGGGCTCTCCGATGTTTAGAATGCAAAATCCAGTGTTTAATGTAATTAGAGAAGAAATGGATTACTAAAATGCTGTTATGCAAGCAAATTACTCCAACTGATTTATCTTTTAATCATTTTGAGGTACATATCCGATCGGTACTGATTTTCAAAATCTATTCCCAAATCCATAATGTAGGATTAGAAAAGATAATAAATAGTTCTTCACCAGACAAAAGAAGGTGAGTAAAGGTAGACAGAGAAGCAATGTTGTGCAGCTAAAAGATATACCTGTTTTACAGAGAAGAACCAAGGTGTCAAATATCTAGTAATTTGCTTGAAATTGCTCAAGTGATCTAGTGCCAGGCTTGAGTTTAGAACCTAAATTCTAACTCCCTAACTTGTGGCATATTCATGAAAGTGTATCAGAGTCCATCCTTTTTGCAGTGCACAATGCATTTTTTTAGTATATACCCAGATCATAAATACTTGGATTAGAATCTTGCTGCCTTTTATAGTCATATATCCAAGATAAAGATCCCACTTTGAAACTTTTGTTTCTTTCCCTGATCTGAACTTGTCTTACCTCTGCTGCAAAATGCTTCCCACTGACTGTGTGCTCTGAGCCTTCTGACTTGTTTCTGTTTCCCCAGTGTAGGTGAAGTTGAGATGCAGTGTATTCAAATGGGAGGTTTCTGATGTACATTGTAGGCGTCAGATGCATTTTCACTGTAAGCAGACCAAAACCAGGTGGGAGCAAATGATATCACAGCTTTCAAGCACAGGGCAAATATAAATACTGTGTCTAAGTATATTACTTATGGAGCATGAAAAAAGCAGGTTCTTAACTCAAATCCATCTCGGTCTGTGGTACAAGATAAAAAGTTTAGTTGTCCTTAACCCTTTCTAGGTAATGCAGGAGAATTTAGAATATACCCTTTTTCTGTTTTCTTAAACTAAAGGAATTGCATGTGAGAATTGTTGTTAATGGACATCTTTCATCTCCCTGAAGAATGCAAAATTGTCTCGGTCTTACTGAAGAGACAGTTATTGACGTGTTGAAGCAAAACTCAGGCTCGTGTGCCTTCTTTCAGTCCCCCTATAGTGGTTGAAAAGGGCTTAATAATTACTATTTCTCGTGGTATTTTTAAACTCTTGTTATATTAAATTCCTCTGCCTCTTAATCTGCTTTTAGGAGCATATGGCAAAACCAAACAAATTTCCCTCTCTCCCTGCTCCCCCCGAAACCCAGAGCATTGATGTCAAGCAGCAAGATAATCAGAGGCCTTAAGAACTAGCATTTCCTCTCTTGACATGGTGGAGGAAGACCTCTGTATGCATTACCCTCCTTTCTGCTCACTAATGCTCTCCAGTGTGGAAAACAGGCTGGGGATTTTTTTTTTTGTGTAGAAATTATAGTAGTAATTCTCAACTCAGAAGAAACTGAATTGTTCACTTGAGAAGTTTGGTACTTCATAAAGGAATGTTTTATGTAAAGAACAGATCGATTTCTTTGCAATTTATTGTTTTCCAATGTGAATACGATATGTTTCTTGAGTGTCCCAGGCATGTTTTGCAGGGGAGACAAGGTTCAAAATCTTAATGAAGGAACAGCTGCAAGCCTATGTATTTTTATGCTAGTGCTAAAAAGCTTTTTTTGAGCTCTACTGTTTTCAGTCTAGCTGAAGTAGGTAACTGTATCTGGATTAGCTGGCTGGTGAAGCACATTAATTATATGTAGGAATGACTGATACCACGATAGTAAGCATTCTGCTCATTTCCTCTCTAGCCGTAAGGGACAGAGCAGCAGATGATGTAATGATCACTTTAACAGAGACTAATTTTTCATTACTCAGAGCAATTAAGGTTTGTATCTGAGTAAGGTTTCTAGAGTGTGTCACATGTCCCCTGCTTTCTAGGAGAGCAGTGACCTTAGAAGTGAATTCCCATTTTTACTGAGGAGGGGATATATTTTTGTCTTTGCTTTCATTAGGAGGTAGTTGAACTTCTTGTTTTAGGGGCAAGATCTGACAATGTTAGTGGTATAGGCTCTACGAGGAATTTGCTTTTACCCGTGTGACTGTTATGTGAGGGACAGGCTCTCAGTGTTGTTCTTTTGTCTCCACCTGCTTTCTCACACCCTTGAAGTCCACAATGACAATGTTTCCTTCTCTGCCTATTGCCTGTCACTTACATGAGCCTAATACATTCAACCGTGACAGTACAATCTTCCACTCAGGACCAAGAAAGGCTCGTAGGAAAAGAAGGTTCACCAGGAAAGGGTGTTCCAGCCATTCCTAGTCTAAAGTAACCTGGTTTTGATGGAGAAATTGATCAAAGGGAAAACCAGGAACCGTGCCCTAAGAGGTTGGCCCTTACTGAAGAATGGGCTTATAATGTTCTAGAGAGCAGGTTTACCCCACTGAAAGAGTGAGGGAAAAAAGCGATGTTTGCATGTTGAGCATCTTTTAACCAAGCATGCCAGAGAAGAGCAGAGGCCGTTTTGTAACACAGGTTCTTTTGATGCTTATGCAATAGAGGAGGAGACAAAGAAGGAGAGCCTTACAACTGTTCTTATTTCTATGTGTTCAAATGTTTCAGGAAGGAACAAAAAATGGTGGGACTAGCTTACCGGTATTGTATATTGTGTCAGTATAGTAGACCTTTATGAGACTGCATCTTGTCTGCTTTTACCTGCTGTACTGACACTTTCATTTAGTACTACAGTGGAAGGCATGTTTGTATGCTATTTCTAATTATTTTTCTGTCTTTTTATCTATCTATCTTATGCTAAAGAGGTTTCTAGCTCAAGTCAAGGGAACAGAATGGTGCTCCTAGCTTTTTTTTTTTCTTTCCCCCCTCTCACACATAATTCATCTGAGCTGCTTTGATTAGACTGGAATGTCAGAGACCCACTGCACCCATATTTTATTAGTTTATCTCTTTTTAACAGAATCACAAAGTCTGTTTCTGTTTTGGAGCACTCCAAGCAAAGTAATAAGAAAAGCTCATGAATTAACTCTGACATGCCTGGAGTTTATTTAAAAACCATAATCAATTTGGCTTACTGCAAATCCATTTGTACTTAGTACATGCCCAAGTTTTCCTAGCCTGTTCTCTAGATGTAGGTATGCTGATGTAAAGGCTTCATCATCACATCTTAATTTAATCTCATAATCAAAGTAGTTCACCCATGAAATAAAAAATCACGAGCTCCAGCAACTCTTTCCTCCACTATCCCTTGCTGTCATTGAGCTCCCTTACCTGAATGACCATTATTGGTCAATGTAAACTGGTCAGTGGAGGGCACATTATAGCCTATGAATTCTAAAGGCAAGAGATTAGAATCATACTGGAGAATATCTTTGTGGAAATCTATTGGTGATTGCAATACTCCTCCACAAAATGGGTATTTCTTCGGCCAGGCCTTCTCTCCGTCAGGACCTGTGTAAATTAACAGAGACACATTTGTCAAGCCTTACCTATGCAATTAATATAAAAACTCCCCTGTTTCAGCCTTCACCCAAAATTTGGAAAAGGGGGCTTTTCAAGACTTTATTTTTTTAAACTTTCATCTTTCCATTGTGCCATTAGATAGAAAAGGGCCAAATGCCAACAAAAGCTCACATAGAGACACTTTACCACCCCTCAATCTTTTGACAGTCTCAGCTGCTGTTAATATTACACTCTTGGGGAACTGGGGGCCTGGTAGCTCACCAGGTTAGGCCTGCAGGCAGCAGCAGCACAGCCAGCCACAGTGCCTCTGAGCATCTCCTGATGCTATTATCTCTCTTCAGAGCCCACAAGTGTGACAAGTAGGGTTTGGATCTGTGATGGTATTTGGATTATTTACTGGCATTAATTACTTTTCCCTATGGAAGTAACAGGCATATGCACAGTAACACAGCTATTCCAGCTTTCTGAAGAGAACTGCTGAAAGAAGTGACTTATGTTGACAGAGGAAAGTTTTCATACTTTTCGGTACACAGAAAGCCAGACCCTTATAAACTTTACCTTGGCATACAAACTGTCTGGCTCTATCTATCAATATTGCATAACCCACAGTGAAAAGCTAACTTGCAAAAATGGAAAGTGTTATGATAATTTGACCTGCAATAACTTGCTCAAACTCTAGTGAAACTTTTCTTCATCACAGTCTTTTGCCCTAGGTAGGATCTACAAAGAATAGATAGTGTCAAGAGATTTTTAATTGTGCCTTTGATTTAATTACACATCAGTAGCTAGCAGCTGTTCACAAGCTGTAAACTGAGACCGTTTGGATTTAAATACGGGAAGAGGTACTTGCAACTTGTGTTTCTCCTTGACTCTGAAGATTCATCGTGATTCTTTCTAAGGCAGGAAGGTCTTTTGGGATCACCCATCCTGATCTGTATAACACAGGCCATTGGACCTCGCTGGATTAATTTCTACTTCAATCAGACTGTATCTTTCAGAAGGGAAAAAACATCTACTCTTCCTTTAGGCACTGCAGGTAAAAAATACTTCATTAATGCCCAGTGGATGATTAATTTGTCAGCTTGCTTTTCACTGTGAGTTTGTCTAGCTTTGACTTTGTTTAGATAGTGATTGCTTTTAATCCTTTGCTTAGAAATTGAAGAGCCTCCTGTTACCACACTTTTATTCCTCATTGAAGTACTTATAACATAGAGGACATAGTTTCTCACTTGTCTTAAACTAAAGAGCCTGAGTTTCTTGAGTCTTTGGTTAGAAGGCTTCTTTTCGAAACCTATGATATTCCTTGTGGCTTCTTTGAAGTCTCTCCAGTATGTTAAGATCTTCCATGAATTGTGAATGCCAGAATCTAATGTTAGATGGGGTCATCAGTGGCAAAGCAAGTTCGGATCTTTTCTAAAGGAAAATTAACAGTCAGGAGAATATTATTAGAGGCTCACTTTTTTATGTGAAAGACAATTTTCAAGAATATGGATAGTGGAGGTGAATCTGACTGAAACATAATGCATGTGATGGGATTGGCAAGTTCAATTCTGGTGCTCAAAGACAGACTTACTTCCTTGTTAAAGCTCTTTAAAATTATTCAAGACATATGTTAGCACATGACATTGTTTGCATTGTGGATACTCAGACTCAATCAGTGCTTTTCAGTATAAATGGGCCTTGATGTTGCAAAGGCCTTAGGTCTTTGACTCCAGTTCACTGCTAAGCACATTAATGTCTCTCCTCTTAGATCTTCATGGTACTATTTTAAAGTCATTGAAATTCTTTTTAAAAGCTAATAAATGTTATGCACACATTATAGAAGACTGTATACTATCCTCTACATGTTTTTTGGCAAATAACAGATCCATCCAGAAGAGCATAAATTCCATAATATGGGATATACAAACTCAGGAATATTTCCCAGGAAAATATGTATCAGGATATACCATGAAACGATAATTTCTTGAGGTTGAAACTTGATGTGCAAGACAATGACACTGAAATTTAACACTTTCCAGGGAGCAAAGACTACAGCAGTGTCAGAAAAATTGGTGAGAAGCCTTTATTGTAATAAAACTTCAGTAATTTTAAAAGGTTTGGAGTTTCTGTGCACTGATAAGATAATGAGTTTGCAAGACAACTTTAATAAATTACATATCATAGGTTTGGAGACTGGATAATTAAATAGGTAATTTTATTTGATGCATAAAATAAAAGTCTAATCCCAGCCAGTGGAAACCATGTCATGAAGTACCACTCACTTTTTCAGTACTAGGTTTGGATGAAATGAATGCCATTAAGAGTTGGCAACAGAGTATGGGAACTTCCACACCAACATCAGCAGTTCAGAAGTGAAACTTTTGTCTTTTCTATAAAATGCTGTAGTTATTGCAGTCTTTATGTCCCTTGATCTTTACTAGCAGTTATCCTTTCCTTGACATAAATCTGCAACTCCACTCAGGCCTCTAAGCTACAGCAGTTTTTCCTTGTTTCTCACTCCTGCTCAATTTAAAAAAAACCCAACCAAACCAAGCAAAATAACCTTTTTTGGTACAAAACCAGTTTTTCTAGAAATTCTGCCTTTTGTCACGTAGTCTTCCTAATTTCAGTGCCTCAAAACTCCTGCCTCAAGAGCTGAGCTCCCTGCAGCTTGGGTTTGCATATGTGAAATTGAGATTTCCATGGTAGATAAACCACACAGCTGGAAAGCATTTCTCACTTAGCTCTGTTGAAAATGAATGATTGATTGTGAATCAGATTTTCCTTTTTCTGTGCCAGCACATTCAGATAAATTCAATGGAAATCACATTGTGTTTACAAAGGCTCTGTCTGATCACTATTCAGTAAAGAATAGCACGTGGATGTATTACGATTGGCCTTTACTAGAAGTCTCAAAAGGTATTAACTTAAGAAGTATTGCAAAAATATCTTAGTAGTTTATTTCCTCCTTTTGTGACAACATTTGTGACAAAGACCCAGGCATCTGAGATGATGTTTCCTGCTATGAGGATCGCCCTGAGAACACATCAGGACTGTGTCAGCAGAGCAATAATTCTGCCATAGGCCTGTCCTACCCACTCAACACTACTATTCAGCTGTTGGAGTGAGCCAATTAAGGTACAGAGCTGTTGGTATGGGTGGAAGTAAGACCCCTTCTGCTACCGCTGCTCCCAGTGCAGCCATGAACACTCTCTACTGTAGGGAGTGCAAACTCAGGTTGCCCAAATCCAGCTTGTGGGCTGCCTTCTCTTACACGAGTTTCCAGGACCATGTTCCCCTACCATGCTGTAAATAACCCTGGACCTGGCTGTGCCCTTGTAGCTCTTTTAGAAAAGATTTCTGTAAATAAAGTAGTAATAATTCTTTGGCTAGTCTTGCTGCCCAGCTACACAGTGAGCTGAGCAAAATATCCTCAGCACCATGGCTGCACGTGTCTGTTGTATCATCTGCTTTGACAACTTTTAGCTTTCCATGCCTAAGCTTTCAGCCAGCCCTGCAGCCCTAGCGCTGCTGGGTGATGCAAGACAGATGTTCCTTTAAGAACAACAGTGATGTCTGCTCCTAGGATGTGTACATTGGCTGATTAAAAAAAAGAAGAAAACAGGCTTATGAGACACCAGTGTTACCAACAGACTTTTGCTCTGATGACTAATTAATATTCATGTTGCTGGAGCTTCTCACGGGGTATCCAAGTTCCTTTGATCTGAAGTAAACTGATGTAGTAAAATGCATTGGGTCAGTAACACAGGGAATGTCTGTGGTATTTTTGCAGCCAGGCAGAGCACTCTGCCCTGTTTTCAGCCAGCTGGAAGCTGTATAGCTGCCGTTAGCCCAGGGCCAAGTTAGTAGCAAAGGCTGCGAGTCCAGGCTCCCTGCCACAGTAAGATGATGGCATGGTGTCCGTTTCACTCAGAGCACAGGCAGAGCTCAGTCTTACCATTCTGTGTACACATATCCAATATGTGTGTATCTTCCACATATGTGTTCAGAGGGAAGTTTGTGAGATAGAGGAGTTGCCAAGGGGTGTAGCTGTCCCTGCTACTCCATTCAAGTGCGGTATGAGAAATTTTGGGCATGTTCTAGTGTGTTCACTAAAGCTGGCATTTTCTGATGGGAAGTGGAGGGGTCTTAGCACAGGTTCTCAGCACCTCGCTGAATTGGAGTATTTGGCAACAGTAAAACAAAGAGTTTGCAAATTCAATTAGCCTGATGTCTGCTAACAACAGTTCTTGTGTCTACATTGTACCGTGAAGTTGTCTCCTCACATGCTAAAGCACATTAATAATTCCGTTGGCAATATTGCTTTAAACTTGGCTGTAAAGATAGTTTTCTCTATTGTAGCTGCTTGTCCACTCTCAAGGGTTCTTTTATTTTATTCCAGCTCTCTTATATTATAGAGCAGAAAGCCAGAATCCAAAGAACTGAAGCCCAGCTCTCCAATTCTACCAGTTCTCATCTGGGGCAGAGGACTTCAGGCGTGCACCTTCTAGCCACACAGCAACATTGCCAAAAGCTGCATGCATGTGCTGTCCTGAGCTATGGGGCATCAGAACAATTCTTTTAGTTCTTTTGCTGAAAATGCTTTTCTCATGATACACTTCATCTACATTGTCCATTTTCCAGAAGGTGAAGCAATGCAGCAGAGGACACAAAGCAAGCCTGTGTCAGAGAGGGCTGAGGGCTCATGCCTCTGCTGACTGGCCTGTGCTGTTTCTTCCAAGCACTTTTTCTTCGGCTATATACAAGAGTAGTGAAATCAGGAAGAACAAATAGCATCGCTGCAGTTTGGCTAAGAAAGAGGCAAACAGAGGAGAGGTTTAGCCTTTATATTTATTGTATCTAATGTAGTAGTTTCCATTACAGCCAAGCCAAATGCTCATTTCTTTGGAAAGCTTGCACTGAAAAGATAAGGCCTGATCACATGCAGTGTCATCTTGCTTCACCACAATGCCCTGAGCTGCTAACGCTATATCAACATGCAGTTTTATACATTGTCCTACTGAACAAATAGAATTCTCATTGAGAATCAGCAAGTGATTTCTCCTCCACCCTTAATCTTGTACCTTGACCCTCATCTTGACATCAGTCTATACTGTGATTATAATGGCTTGACTTCCTTTCCCTTCCTGTTGATTTAATTTTAGTGGGAGGCATTGTAAAGTGTTGCAGGGATAAAGGTAAATGGTGGAAGGTGTAGGCTGCTGTAAGGAACCAGGGTCAGTAGGAGAGTAGAGAGGCTCTTTTCTGTCTGACTGCCGTCTCTCTAATCACTGTTTTTTTCTGTGTAGACCAATGTTCTAACTCTGCTCTTTTCCAGGTATATGAAAAGAACTATTCTGTACAAATTTGGTTGCCACTTTAATTTTTTGAAGTTGCTTTTATATGTTTTTCTAGATATATTTGAAAATCAGTAGTTGGAGAAAAAAAAATGGTTTTTGTGAACCTTCCCTCTATCTCCCAGTACATGTTAGAAATCAAACTGCAGTCTGGAAGCGCTTAATAGGAACTGATGAAGTTGGGCCCTGAAAATAACATACTCTGAAATAAATGCTTGTGCCCAAATTCCCAGAAAGGGAGAAGTAACTAATTTAAACAAGCATTACCCTGGGAAGATGGGCAAAACTTCTACTTTGATGGTAGTAAAAGAAGTCTTGCTTTCCTTACTAGCTAGCAGGGTTAGGTTCATCTGATGGCTGCTGTCAAGGTGGAAAACCCAAGCTTTTGTTATTCAAACTGTGTCAAGCGCTTTTTTTTTTTTTCCCTAATGAGAATGTGAAGTATAGGTATGCATACTGGCAGTTAGATTAATACCTATAGACACACAGCTGACAGTTTTCCTTTTGCTTATGTGAAGTAAGTCAGGTAAACTGGAGCACAGACAAAGGGAGTAGTCAGTAGCAGCAAGTTCAGTCTCAAGAGGTTCTTTATGTTGTCTTGGAGCAGCACCAAAGGCTTAAGAACAAGTATTTTTTGCTGAGATTCTCAGTACTGCCTACTTCTCTGTGGGCATATGGCATATAAAACAGTACTCTGAATGAAGAAATAACTGGCCAGAGGATTTGATCAATTAAAAGAAAATATCTAGGTAATTATTCTTCCTGAGCAGCCATCAGAACCTTCTGGATTAGTAGCTGACTTAAAGGACTAGTGTACAAAATAACACTGCTTTCCTGAATATGATTTATTCAACCTTGTCAGTGCTGGGATTTTCAGGGAGCTGAGTCTCCAGTAACACGATACAGGTGACTTGCTGAACTGTGACTGTGCTTAAAAACAAAGACCAGCGTGGGTAGGGAGAGGTATGCTCTTTGCAGATCTAGGCTGAAATGTGCTGCTTGTCTGTGACTGGTGGGGAAACAGAGGGCTTTGGGGAATCTCTGCAGTTGTAGGGCCAATCAGTTTGCTGAAGTTGCTGTCATTCTGCGAGGCAATTTAGAACCCAGTAACTGACTCTCGGTCACCCAGATATGAAACCTGACGGATGGATAACAGATTTCAAGACAATGGGCCAGATCCAAGCCTGGGTAAAGAGAGTCAACCCAGTAGGTTCTCACCAGAATACATTTGGTATGTTGTCCTTAAAATACAGAACAAAGCCACAACTTACTATGAACAAATTAGTTAGTACTTACCAATGTAGGACCATTTTGACCCTGTTTAAAGACAAAGGAAATATTACTGTGAAAATTTGAAATTGATCTTACTCCATAAAGAAACAAATTGACACTTAAACCCATGTACTGAATTTTGCAATACTTTTATCTGTCTTTCTAGCCCCAGATGTTGAGCAAAACATAGACGCTTTCAAGGATTACGAACCCTTCTCACCCAAAATATAATTATCCCTGTGATCCTACCCATAGGAGTGACGTTCTTGTGGTCACTTAAATCCTGGAGCAAAACTTTTGTCTTTTTTTTTTTTTTTGTGGAATAGCCACAGACTGTATATGTAGGTACATCCCTGATTTTTTTCTGGTTAGGAAACTAAGGAATATAAATGAGGTGTAGCTATAATGAACCCCATCACGCCTAGTTGAGGAGTTTGAAAAACATCAGTGAATTCCCAGTTGCTGAGAAGTGATGGACAGTCATTTCTCTACAGCAGCTCTGGGATTTGCCAACTGAAACAGATAGGAATAGATGGACTTTGAAAAAAGGGAGTATGATACACGAACCCATATAACTCAGAGAATCCTAGGGGGTTGAATGAGTGTTAAAATGATCGATATTCATCCATTGCTTAAAAACTGAACTTGGGACAGTGTCTCTGCATGTCTTTGGAAATGTCTCTTTAATTTTTTTTTTCTGGTCCTGAAACTTACTTACAGTCATTCAGCTTGCTGTGTAATTACAGGTGCTTGTCCTGACAGACCCGAACAGTTTTAGTTATCAGGCTAAGGCAGATCTTTACTTTCTGGAAATTTAATTTTATTTCTGCTTAGAAAACAGTCCTGAATTACGAATCTTGCAAACACTCTGTGCCTGTGTGTGCGTGCATACATGCAGGCAAATATTTATCCTTACATGCACATGTCTGCTGTACATGATTCTTGGCAGCATTTCATGTACTCTGAAGCGTGGTTACAGATACAGCTATTCTCCAAAGAATGTCATGTGAAATGTTTGGGATTAATTTGTAGAGATGTGCAAAACAGCTGCTCTTAGCTCTTTGGTATTGATATGTGCTGGGAACACTAAGCTCTCTGCTTCCAGTTGGTTAGGACCAGTGGGCCTTGTTCTTTTGCACTGGAATTTTCAAAACAAGGTCTGTGTAATCATCCTGGCTGAAGTCCCTAGATTCCTTGCGTAGAAGAATTCATGCGCTGTCTTAGATTTCAAGATGAGGAACCTCATTCTCCTCTCCCCTTCTCTCTGCAGGGGATTATCTCTTACTGAGTTTTTTTGGGGGTGCTTGTGTCTTCTAGGCAACATGTTCAGTAGGTAAAACTTGCAGGAACATAGCAACTGACTGTCAACAGGTTTTAGAAATTGCCACATCCTCATCTGAGCAGGGTTTGAAGAAGTATTGGCTTAACTACAATAGCTACTCTCCGCTCATACTCTTACTGCCCATTAAAATGTATATGAAGTGTCAAAACTATTATTTTTATAATCTGGAACAGCCTTAAAACAGTCAATTTCAAAGATTTTCAATATTTTGGGCGTGTATGCCAATTGAAACAAAAATAAATGAAAACTTGAAGTCTTTTGCCAAGTGAAATTTTCCTTAGACTGCGAGCATTTTGATGATCTGCGATTCACTACCATTATGACTTTACTGATGAGCACAATAATAGTAACTAGTGTAGGATAGGGCTGAGGCACATTTAATGCTAATTTCATCTAACTTAGATCAAGAGATGAATAGATAACCAGATGGCAGAATCTTCTTGATTTTGTCTGAATGGACATGTGGACCTGCCATCCTCAGACTGTGAGCAAGGTTGCTATTGCCCTTATTCTGCTTGATAATGAAGTAAGGATGAGGCAGACTGTCACACAGTCTCCCAAAATTGGAGGAGAGTCTATAAAGTGTCTGATTCACATCTAGAAGGGAACTATCAACAGCTCCATACCTGTGAGCACTCTCCTGCCTCTTTGTTCATGTTGGGGTGAGTGCTGGTGGGTAACACAGTTACACACCCATGCATGGCAGAGGAGGTTCCTAGAGCCAGTGTATTTGTGTGTCACTGATCAACATCCAGGGAACAAATATGTTTCCAGTGTCACTTGGGAGCTGGGAAAGTGGGAATGGTTTTAGGCGTGATAATCTACGTTAGTAGATATCCCTCTGACTTGGGAAGATGTCAGAGACAGGCAGATGCTGTAGCTCTTCCCATTTCTTGGTACTGGGTGTCTAATTCTAAGATAGGAATTCTCCAGCATTCCCTTCAGGATGTATCTTAAGACATATCTTTTTGACACATCCTTTCACTGCCAAACCTTCTGTGTTGTCAGAGAAAGCACGTGGAAAGCACCAAGCTTTATTCTGTTATTCTGGAAAGCACCAAGCTCTAGGAACCTCTGCCCTTCAGGCGGGAGATTCTGCTAGAGAATATAGCCATTTTTCAGAGGATATATGCCCAAAATAAGAAGGTGACTTTAAAAGTTTGAATTCCACCCCTTATGTAGCTCATTCGAAAAACCCAGTAAAATGCTTGTCTTGGCAGAGCTCCGTATGAAACTGATGGCTCTGGATTACACTTGAGCCTTCAGGATTTTCGTCTCATGAATAGATGTGCCACCTAAGTCCTCTCACACAACCTGTTACAATGATTCTCCCTCATATCCTATAATCACACTAGCATTATAATTATCTTGAATGGATGAAAATTGATTATCATTAGCTTGAATAGATGAACATTAACTCCTAAAAAGCGAGTGAGGAGCACTGACCTTCTGCAACTGGTCTTGTTTAAATATAAGAGAATGAGATCTAGTATATGGGGCACTTCACAGGGATTGCATTCTTTTCCTCTGGTTTAAAAATAAACAGGGCAGAGGGAAAGGTGTGATACTTCCACTAACTCTGAGAAGGGCCAGTCTCTGCTTCATTCTATGAGGAACAAAAAGATCACAAGCATACTGAGCATGCAAGAAATCTGTAATGCAAACTAAATCAGAAGACAAATTTATTTTTCCTGTATTATGTCAGAATACCTATTCTAAGAAATTGAAATAAGGATACTAGCTCCAAACAACTACAGACTGCAACAATATACAACTTTGAACATGCTATTGAAATAGTAATACTTAAAAGATGCCAGTTTTCTACATACATTAGCTGCCCTAAGTTACAAGTGACAATAAAATAGAAAGCTGAAGGACTTTACCATTCAACGGCGCTTGCATTGAGAGTGGTATCTTTAGGAAGAAAATAAGCACAGTAGTGACTGCTATACTGAAGCTCTTGGCTGACATCTCAAGGAAAGACTTAGAATACTCCGACAGTTTACAGGTTTCTCTGCACTCTGAAGAAACTTCCTTGTAGATGTGTGGCAAGTAGCAGAATGGACACATACAGAGCTTCTGCTAATGAGTTATTGCCCTTCTCTCCCCTTGTCTCTCTCCTTCCTTTTAGGACTGCTTTTTATAAAGCTCCTGAGACTCAACCCAAAACAAATGATGTAATCAGACCTGCCTCTAGGTCACAGCACCCTCAGAAAACTGATCATCCTTCATTACCTCAGTTTTAGTGAGCTCCTCACAGGGCAGACTCCAGCATTTAGGGAATTTAAATGTGGAACGTCAGTAATTATTTAGCTGAGACACAAATGCTTAAAAAAGCTGTCCTCTTATGGGCCATACCACAGTAGAGTTTTTCTAGCCTATTTCAAAGTGTCTTCCTCAACTCCCATTTTTGGATCAGTGTGATTTAGCATAATGGGCCACTGTGAGGACTGGAGGGAGGGGAAGAGAAGTGAGGCTGTGTGTGGGACTGTTAATAACTCAGAGGGACCATGGACACTTCCCACGAAAACCATCCAACTTGTCAGGAAGGGATTTTTTTTTAAGCTGAAAACTCTTGGAACCGGGAGGACACACGAAGCAGGGAGGAGTGAAAATTAATGAAGAAGCAGCCCCAGAGTCTAGTGTTATGTTCAGGATATGTATGGAGATGGGTAAAGGGGAGCACAGGGTATAAGTTAATGTCCTCTTCTGAAGGTGATTGAGGAATAACCTCTTAAACAGAGTGCACTATGGACAGCTGAGGAGCGGAAGGTGGGATTGGAGGGGCTATTGGTTTTAGTTGAGTACATTATTATTTATAATTAACTGCTTACTACATCTCATTAACAGCTTTGTAGCGTGTATTAGTTTTGATTGGCCAAGCTTTATTTTCAGCATCTTTATTTACCAACTACTGTTTAATTGCTCAATATTATTAGACTCGCTTATTTTTTCCTACTGTAATTTATGAGGCTGATAAAGGAAAATGAAAGTTGAGTGGAGCATGGTTCCCTTCTGTCTAGATCCCAGGTAGGGACCTGCTGTAGAGCATGTCTCTGGCCTATTGCTCCTGTTCATCTGTGGCCCTATACTCCCAAGCTAGGCAGAGGCAGGCCGCAGAGAGCAGCAGCAACTAATTAATGTCTTGTAGCCTTTTAGAAAGCAGCTGTGGTTGAGTACAGTTGCTCTCTCATACTTCCCCTTAGTATTTTGTAAACCTAGGTTGTAATTCTGCTTGTTTTGGTTCAGCCAGATGTAATCTAGAGGGAGAAGGCATGAGCTATAGTGATAATGTTTTAAACATGTTTTTTAAGCACTGTTTTCCAAAAAAGAGGAATGCTGTCTACCAAGTCTGTACAGAGGGGTATGCTGAGTGTGTTGAAGCATGTGGGCTATCAATACATAGTTGTTTGCTGCATGCAGGACCTTCCCTAGCCTACCAGAAGTTTGGACGTATAATTTTAGAGATTTCTGTAGAAGAAATTATTTTGTCATCAGTCTTCACATAACTGGCAACCTATCTGACAAGCTGCTAAGGCTGGTATCAATAGCAGTTGAAAATTACCTCCTCTACAAAAAGACTCGGTTGTGTAGGAAGGTGTGGACTGAGCTGTCTGCCAAACTGTGTTTTCATATCTCCTTCCTTCCTCTTTTCTGCCAGTGTTTTTGAAGAGTTCACCATGCTGAAGTATGCTGTGATTCTTAGAATCTCCCTCAGCTCCTTTCCTCATTTTCACAATCTACACGTCTCCTTCCTCAGTTTCTGCTATAGTTTAGCTTCACATCCTCAGGAGGAATTCCAGGCAGTGCTTGTGCTTTCAAGGCTATCTGGATAGAAAGCTCTTTGCTTGCAAAATACAAGCCACAGAAAAAGGAAAAAAAAAAGCCCTCAGCACAGTTACCTGCCTGTATTCTGCACAAACCACACAAGCTTGCCATTTTATTCTCTCTTGAAGAAATTTTAGGTTGCTAGCTGTTGGTTTTCATCTCAGCATCAGTCCAAGGCAGAGACTGAGCAGGGTTTTCATAGATTGGTGGGGCTCATGAGAAGTAGTAGATTTGGATCCTGACTATGAAAGATCACATTGAAATTTTGTGGGTTTATTGATCTTTAACTTGCACTGTCTCCTAGCTTCAGTGGTGTTTGTCAAGGCAGTAGTAACATATAGTCTAACATGATAGTCATCCTGGCAAGTGCATGGGACAAGTTTAAGGCAACTCATTATGCTGAAAAATGTCTTCCATGAATGTGGGTGTTTGCCATATTAAAATATATGTTTACAATGCAGTATGCAATAAGTAGAGCTAAGGAGAGGGAGGATAAAAGATGATGGGGATAATGGAGAAAAAACCAATACACAACTACCCAGCAGGACCATGGGCTTCAGAGGAGACTCAGCATTGCTATGAGATTCCCTGCAAAAGTGCAGTTATGGTATAATATAAGATGATCCTACATCCTGTTTCTTCCTAGTTGTGATTTCCCATTTTAAAGCTGGGGCAAAGGAATGCAAGGGTTGAATGACAAGTTGCCTGATGTCCCAATGTTGAAGAAAAATGGAGCTTACAGTCCCCAGAGTTTGAGGCCCTGCCCCAGTTAGCAGGCAGCACTCCCCACCTGGTGCAATTAAGTATCATGAATCCATTGTAAAAGCAGGATCAAGGGCAGGGTGCTATCTGACCTGAATATAGATTTGCTTAGCAGCTCCATTATTTCTGTTCCTCAGTTTTTCTACCTTGTTTTTCTCTAGAGCAGTTCATTGCAAAAATATCAGTTCTGCTGGTCTTAGCTGAGAAGGTGGTGGAGCTTGGCTGGCTTATGCTAAAAGAGTTCCCTGTAGCAATGGCACCAAAATATTATCACCAGCCCAACTGTGATCTAGCTAACCAGGAGTTTGCAGTGCAGGCTGATTTTCTCCAAATTACACTGAAACTTTGGCTTTAATGGCACCTCTACATGACAAACACAATGAAGTATTAAATACTACCTCAGTCGCACAGTGTATGAACAGAACTGCTTTAAAAACAGGTAATTCCCTCTATTGAGGTATATTTCAAGGGGCAGAAGATACACCGTTACCAGCACAGTTATTTTCAGTCAAATACTTCTGTACCAATTTTTCCTCCCAATCTCTCTGTGTACAATTGGGAACAGAAAAAAAGGTGAGACATTTCTTCCCAGGGCATAGTGCTGTAGAAATTAGACAGTGATAAGGTAAATGGCCATTAGGTAAGGAAAAATAGAGAAGAACACACTTGCCATGGAGATATTTATGATTAGACTCCGGCAGTGCCATAACCAAGTCCATAACCAATTCAGCTCTCTATTACATCTGTTCAAGAGCTATGGGTTTCTCCTATGCCTCAGGGCATATGAAGTGATCTTACTGCAGGCCATCTTCCTGAGTAACTTTGATTAGCAAAATACAAATTTAGTTTGAAAATTTACTCTTCTGTGTTTTCCATGATACATCTGAACATGTACTATCCTTCAGGAGACATACGTGAGCTCTATTGAATGTAATACATTGAGACTGCTATGACCACCAGCCAAGACTATTACTGCTGCTTTCTGCAGCACTCAGGCTTAAGTATGCTAAAAAGAGCAGCTCCTTGCGCATGTTTGTGTTTTCGGTATGGTAGCAGTTGCAGTGGACACACAGGCTGAGTATTGCAAGTAGATGGACATGGATAAACATCTTCATCTGTCAATATCCTTGTTCGGAAAATGGCTATGCACATTTAATCGGCTAGCACACATTCTGCTGTTCATCAGCAAAGGAAATTTTGGACTATCTCGCTTACCTTTGAGTCCTGCTAATCTGATTACAAAAGCAAAGACCTCTGGGCTCCCCACTGCTTCTCTCCTCAAAATCAGCTATTTGTCCATTTTGTCCAACACATAATGCACCACATGCAGAACAAACTCCAAACTCCAAGTATGGATTGACAGGCAAAACAATGACAGCTGTCTCCCATATTGGGAAACTACTGCCTATTAGCTCATGTTTTCTAATTTGTCCTTCATTTTTGGATTAATAAATACTCTGTATTTTTTGTTCCAAGAATTACTTGATCATGGCAATGCCCTTTACTGTGATCACAGTAGGTATGAGAATGAGACACAGGAAAAAGAAATGAAAAATGTAGATAACAAGTGATGCTGTCACCATTTGCAATAAGTCAATAGACCTTTAATGACTACACAATATACGAAATAGGTTGTGTAGGTCTTTTTATGAAAGTTGTTCATATTATAAATGAGCCAGATTAGCCATTTTTCCAAACTATATGGAAAAAGTTAAATTAGCTCTGGAGTTGAGATTCAAGGCTGCCAGGAATAGCTGTATTTCTGCCGTGCAAATTGCTGAATTTATTTACTAAATCAAACTCTGCCATTGTCAAACAGACACATTTTACAATGGTGGACTCAGAGGAAATTAAGCCGATGTACTTCCAGCAATTCCAGATTGCAAGAAATTAGAAATACTCCCTGTATGCTTATGATTGCTTTGGCCTTGCTTGCAAAGTTTTGACAGCATCATCCAACATATGCTCAGACAAAATTTCTTTTAGCTTTTTTTCTGTCTTCACTGTGCTTTGCCCAATTATGTTTTTCCCATGGAATAAATGTTGTACAGACATTACTGTATATACACCATATACCTTGTTATATCTTGTGGATTTTTTTTTCCAAATTAATTCCTAAAGTGCTTCCCATGCTAGAGCATGGGAAAGGGTCATAGCATCCCAGTTATACAGGAATCAAATGAAGAGTCATCTATTCTAGCATGATATGGGAATGTGGGCTTTCAGCTGTTCTTCAAGGAGTGTCAACACATGAGATGATAAGCAGGTATACGAGGGTTAACTTTTAGTGCGTATTAGAGCTCTCTGCAAAGTTAATGGGAATGTTTTTTGCTTATCTTATTGCAAGTGCTTTAGCCTGGATGCTGATCCAGGCTGAATATGCACAGGTGACACTATTACATATTTGATACTCCCTGCCCATTAAATGGATGAGATGAGGCCTTCTCATAAGAGAGTACATTTGCAGTTTTCACTAGCAAATTTTGTGATGATTTGACTGACCACTCCCTCTCACTCCCTCTTCCTGGTGTGTTTAGCTTCAAAGATGAAGCTGAAATAAAATGGAAAAGAAGACTTTGATGTGAGCAGTGTCAAAGGTCAGGGGAGATGCTGATACTGCTCAGGTACTTTTCTTTAAAAACATTTTAGCAAACATAGGGAGAAGTGGCCATAACAAACAGACTCTATGGAGCGTGCATACTGTAAACAGATAGCAAACAAGAAGGTCAGTTGGATCCAAAATAAGAAATTAACTCAATGTCTGCAATAACTAATATCAGTCTGGGTCATAGTGCCATCTCGTGGGGTCTCTCAACCGTCCACCCCCCAGATCTGTGAGGCTGGCAGGTATTGGGGTGACTGATGGCAATGAGGCCCAGCAAGAGTGAGCAGGTGCAAGGCTCCATTGCAGCCTGCTGTGGCACAAATGACACAAACCCATGCTGGTTTACCGATAACCTACTGTGTGTAAGTAAAAAGATCTGACCGCAGGACTGAGGAATTTTGGAGACCAAGGGCACAGCATTGACAGACAGACGTAGTCTAGTTGTCTCAGAAACCCTAACAATGCTTGAGGAGCCTCGAGTGTCATGCAGTTTGCATGAGTGACCCAAGACAGAAGTCTTTTAACTGAATCCTGTTTTCGTGTTTGAGCTATGCTGGAATATAAACCTTGATGTCTATGTTTGAAATGTTAGTGCACGCTGCCATTAAGTCCATCCTCTCAGAGTCTCTAGTTGTGTAGATAAAACAGATTGTTCAGAGCTTCAATATTTGTTGTCTCCTTTTTGGCACGGGCTCCCCTAGAAAGGTCACCTATTTCCAGGTTATGGGATTTTATGAGTGGTATTTTTATCTCAGGTAAGTTCCTTGTTTCCTTAACATGATCTTCCTTCAGGCCTTTCAGTCTCTCAAAACTGCATTTCTAAGTTACTGTGCAATGCAGGAAATTGTTCGGTATCTTTGCTTACATCATGTCTACCCTACTGAAAGATCACATACTTTCAGTTAGTTGTTTGACAAGCAGATGAAGCTGAGAATAGTTAACCCTACTAGGTATTGCCTGTCTGCCTTTCACAGCCAAACCTTAGTGCTAGGAATGGCTTCCTGCAATGTTTGGCACAGGTGGAAACCGTAGGACTATCCTGCACCAGTTAGCTCCAGCTGCAGGGCTGGTTACAAGTGCTTCCTACAGGTGATCCAAGACTGGCAGAAGCAATTTGTAATAGCCAAGTTCTTTTTTATAAAAACACAGACAGCTGCTGATTTAAGGAGCAGTTTAGATGTACAAAATAATACGCTGAGGGTTATCAAAGAGTGAAGGAAGGAGGGAGAGCAGCAGAATTGGTAGGTGCAATAAAAGATGGAAATGCTGGACTGCATACTGTCAATGATCACATATGGCCATTCCAGTTCTGCCCTCCTCCCTAGTGTGAAGGTCTGAACCTCACTTATGTTTGGCCATAGGAGTGTCTGTAAAAGATCTGGAGGGACTTGTGGTCTATTAAATTCAGGAGAGACTAACTCAGAGCCCTGGATCTACCTACCTTGACTTCGGGAGCTGAATTCTGGTCTTGGTTAGTGAGGCACAGCCAGGCAGGCAGGCAGGAGCTGGAGACATAGGAGTAGCCATGGGATAGCTCTCTTGGAAATCCACAGCTTACTCTGATTAGATCATAGGTCTGTTTTCTGCCTTCTAAGCTTAAGTGCTGTAGTTTCTGCTGTTGCACTTCTGTGGCTTGAATCCTATGGCTTGGTGTTGCATAGGCATGCGTATATCTGTGTGCAGTTCAATGTGACTCTCAAAAATGAAACCCAGAAGCACTCTTGTGGGGACGAATCAGAATTTTAGTGGAAGTCCTGGAAATTCATTTTGAGTCTTGCCTTTGTTTTCCAGTGACAAACCAGTAGCCTGCAGAAACCACAGACATTTTGCACTGTTCCAAAACTTAGGTCTTGCTGGCATCAGATGACTCTTCAAAACGCATTTGGAAAGTGGGAATTGGGGATAGCTGTAATTTCATCCCTGGAAATTAGTATTTAGTCTTCTTGGCTGTAGAACTAGGACTCGCCCCTTAGGAAGCACTAGATGAGGACAAAGAGATCCCAGAAAATGTGTATATGAGAGGGTTAAAAAACCAACCTGTTAATAATATTTTGGAGGTCTCAGAATAAGAATATATAATAAATATGTAATAAAACAACTACGAGGGGAGGGACATATCAATTTAATTTTTTGAAGGGATACATCAAGATATAAAATCATTACTAGGTAGCTAGCTATTAAAGGTAAATGCATCATAAGTCCTTATTGGCAGAGATCAGGCTTTGAAGTGAACCTTGCATTATCAGATACTGTGAGGACAGTAGATAACCTTCTCTTTCTTGTCAAAGGCACTGAATGTGCATCCTGAGGCACAATGCATAACGGTAGATTTTTTTCTGCTGTGTTTCATTTTGTGCTTGTCTCATTTTCATTACATCAGCAAGTTTGGAAGGTAAGAACTACTTTTAAAAAAATCCTTTGTATTGGATGATACACAAAATGAAGGTACTGATCACTGGTCATTACAAGCCACAGAGTTAGAGCAGGAATTCATAAATCCAGTGCCCTGCCCTCTAAATTCTATTCTACCTGTCTGAAATTCCCTATATGTTAGTGATTTTCCATCTGCCTTCCCCAAAATATTATGCCCTTATGGAAGAAATCTCTGCTATGGCAGAATAGCCCAGTGAACTCAAATTCCAGGGTTCTTGTATGTTCTGAAGTATATGCTAAATGGGCTGGGAACTGGCAGACTGAGCAGAGCAGCCCTCCAGGATTTCCTGTATGAGAAGGCCAGGCACTACTGTGTGTGGCCGCTTGCACAAATTCAAATTCCCCAACCTTTTTTCAAGCTAGTATTCAGATTTATAGCCTGTCGTCCCTGAAGTCAACTCTCAAACAGATTTACAGTAGCATGCAAGATCACATCAGGCACAGCACTAAAACTCCCTTTGAGTGCATATATTGGTTTGTCCAGAGTATGTTTTCATAAGGACTCATTTCTTTTGAATTGCTGGGTTGAATTTCACCTATTTCAGTAAAACATGACTGCAAAGCAACTTGGCCTCAGGTCCCAGTTGTTGGGAAAACTCAACTTGTGTTTAAACAGTAGACTAAACTGTCATGCTTAGAATAGGTTAAGCAGCACCCATAAAAGAAGCAGACTGAATGCTGTATTTACAGTGGCTGTAACTATAACCAGTTAGAAATATTTCTAATCTTGGCATGCGAGTCAAAAGTCCAAATATATTGCCAGTTAATTTCAAGGCATTACATTCGGTTTCTGAGAAAAAGACCTGTCAAGTATCTACTTAGTTGCATATAGGGAATATATGCAATGAATAACAACCTGAGTATATACAAAACTAAGCATTAACCTTTTTGGTACTAACAGGTAATGTGACTTAACAGAGGTTCTCAGCCACAGGGATGAGGTAGATATGCTGCTTCATAATGAACTGCAGGTATAGGGACTGGCCAGGGTTGCTGCATGCTCTGCAAGGGCATGGCTTATTCTATGTAACTTTTAGGACATGAGGATCACCTTGTACGCGAGGGGGTTCCCAGAGGCCATTTAGGGGAGTGACTGATGCTGTTCGTAGGTGCATCATTCCCTAGGACAGCAGCATTCTGCAGTGGGGCTGTGGAAAGTTTCCCAAAGATTGTGGAAAACTGCTGGCTGTCTATCTTCAGTGAACAATATTTGGGATTGGTTTTTTGCTTGAAAATAGTGAATAATTACAACAGCTTCTCTAGCCTTTTGTAGTCAAAGTATTCCTTTTTGAATATATTGTTGGTTCCTAAACTCATTCAGCCTTCTAGGAACTGTGAACTGCAGGGGTAGAGGGAGCTGGCAGGAGGAAAATGAGCTCTGCAGACAGGCCGTTAAGCCTCAGTCATTACTACTGAAATCTGTGTTTTTGTATTGTGCTACATCCCTGCAATGTTGCAATGTTTGCCTTTTTAGGCTTTGGCAAAGAAAACAGGAGGATGCGAGATATGCTGAGGACCTCAATGCAGGTAGGAAACACTGAGGACTGAACTGGTCAGCTTAAACCAAATGCAGCCCCTCCCTAACAAGGCAGCCAGCCTGGTGAGGATCCTGGGCAAGAAGTTCCTTTAATGAGCTTGAGCCAGTCTTTACAATGCAACTGTTGGTAACTCAACGGCTGGGGTGCCATGTGCCCACCTTCCTGCTTCCCATTTGCTGCATCAGTGCATTCTCCAGGCTGCCCTTTCCACCTCTCCAGCATGCCTCAGTAGGTTACCAGATTCTTTGCAGAATTTCCAGGAAATAATATGAAAATTTTGTAAGGAGTGCTGGGCATGACCATTTAGTTTCCTTTCTGGAAAAAAAAGTGGGGATGTTCTTTTTACATTATGCAGCTCATCTTTACCTCATGGCTTGGGGCAGAAGGGAGGGGAGCTCACTCAATAGTACCTTTCCACTTTTCCAGCCTGATGTGTGGAGATGCATGAATTTGCAGAGCCCTCTGTAAAGCAGAGGCACCTTGTTTTGGTCTTTGGCTCAGAGTGCTGTCTCTTCCGAGATGCTATATTGTGGTACTGAGTGAGCAATAATGATGGGGCATAAAGTTGAGAATATTTCACTGTGATTGTGTTCTGAAGCATATTAAAATGGGGTTTGTTGGTAAGGCAAATATAGGAGTAGCATTAAATGTTATCTCTCTTCATCTGTTGCATCTGTTGCATTATCCAAATAATGGCATTACCCCTCTAGAGAAAGATCCCGTATTTTTTTTCATTACAATCTTTGATATATCAGCCTGTCCTAGGTTCCACGTTATCAGGGACTCAGATCTTTCTCTGTCATTAGAGTGGAGCTGAGGTCGTAGGTCACTGAATGGGGGAATAGAGGTGAAGTGATGACTATATGAATGATGTTCAACAAGAATTGGTATCTAAAATAGGCTCCAAGAAATTTCCTTGTCACCTGCCAGGATGGTGACCCCTGCCACCACATGAAAAGCACAGTGTTTCACGGTGAAAGGTTACCTAGTAAAGCTGTATGAAATAATAAAAGAATCTCAAAGGCAAAACCTTTTCAGTGGTCACTGCTGTGACTAACAGGGTTTCTCTGTACTCATTTAAAAACAGGTTGAGGATTTGCTTGGGGGCAGGGAATGAGAAAGGATCCCTGCAAGGTGGCAACAGACCACAACAAATTTCCAGCGAAAGATTCCAGCAAACCTAAAATGTGAATTCATGATGCTCTCAGGTGGGCTTTATATAACAACTAAATAATAGGTATACACTTGTGAGTCACTATATTTGTCCTGTCTGCACACACTGGAAAGCCCAAAAGTGAGGTTAAAAAAAGGCTCAAGCAAACAAGTCAAGAAGCAGAGTACAGCAAAGTGAGGCATTCTGCTAAAGATGGAACACAGCTTTCTCCTCATTGCTTCGCACTCCTGGATCCTGCCAGAAATACTCCTCAGAATAACAGGACCATTTTTGTTGCTGACGTCTGCTCTGTCTGCTTCATTCACCACGCATGGTCATGGTGTTGGCTCAAGAGCTTAAATGTGAGACACTGAATGAGTAGCCAGACAAAAGTCTTGCTATAGGGAAGACAGAGGCATTCAGATACTTACATCGTCAGTTCTGGCCTTGTCTAGGTTCTAAGCTGGCAGCGTAGAAGGGAGTGATCTGGACAGGGTACCAGGAGCCCCCATGCTGGATTTCAGGTTCTGACTGTGTGACTGGCTTTCTTCTGCTTAATTTCTGTCTCTACAGCTTTGTAACTACCTGTAGGTGCTGCATACTTTCCACATTGCAACCAGCCAGACCCATAAAACAGTATGAACTGGGGAAGTTCAGAAAAATGGCCTCACTGCTGTGTTTCCTCCTTCCACTGGTGCAACTGTGCTCTTTGTGCTGAGCATAGAGATTCACTGCAGTTGATGCTGCTGCACAGAGGATGAATGCAAAGGCCCCTTGTCACCACTCCACTAGCTTCATCAACACAGGATGGCTGGCTAGGGTCAGATCAGAAATCCTTTCATTTCTCTTAGGGGTGTCGACGTGGCTGAGGGATGTTATGTGCTCATTAACTTCTATGCAGCTCTAGTTCTCCTTCTAGTACAAAACAAAAGCAAATAAGCCAAGTCTGCTTGTGACTGAGGAAAAAAAAAAAAAAAAAATAAAAACAAACCCAAAAACTCACTTTACAACTTTTTCCAAAATATCTTTAAGCTGTCTGGAGTGACTCACTGATGTCTGCTACACATCAAGAGATCTAAAGTTATATTTTAAAATAAAACTAGAAAGATGAATATTAACTCTTCTTCAACCTCAGCTCCAGATGTATTTATGGTTTAGTGTTCTGGGTTGGGACTGTTCTAAATCAACAGGAGAACGTATGCTTAAGCAACTACAGGATGATTAAAATAGCCATCTACTCACGTTGGGCTTGCAGAATGAGCTCTGCTTGTGCAGAAATGCAAGGCAAGCTGTGCTCCAAGCAGTATTTTATTAGCTTTGGAGACATAAACAGCTTGCTTGGTTTGTCTTGCTGGTAAACACTTTGCCAGTCATATGTTGGCTTTAAAAGCCAATGTGAAAGAAGTCAGTGTTGTAGTTTTCCAGAAGTGTAAATCTCTTAATAGTGACTGCAAAGCCAATGAGTTAGGGGTGGGGGAAGAGGGAGAGGGAAATGAGGGCCAGTTCTTTGCATGAAGGCATGAAAAATGGGTGTGTTTTAAATGAAATGTGCTCTGCTTATATTTTAATAATATGTTCCAATATGCACCAGTGGTGCAGCTGCTGGTTTGAAACCTCCCCACAAGGGGATTTTTTCATGCAGCCCTTGGAACATCAAGCTGTTGGAGCTCTCCCACCAGATTGTTTACTGCAACACTCTTGTGTCCAGAGATGCAACACAATATTTCATACATAGCAATAACCACATTATCATAGCAAATGCGGTAAAAGGGGACCAGCATAACCCAGCACTGTAGATTGTAAATGTCCCTGAATAGCCTCTCTTATTACAGAACCATGAACTGCTGCAAACCATTTGCTTACAGAGGTGCTGCTGGGAATGGGAATGACTTCTTCACTGACAGGCAACGCACGAAGAGTTTTTCCACCTTAGCTGCACAGATCTGTCCAGATGATGGTAAATCAGGTGGATTTGTAATTTAACTTTTAATTTCAGTCCTTAGTGATGCATCTTCACAATTCCTGACGACTTGCAGCCAGCTAAGTAAACAAAACCTCAAACTGCTAAAACTCTGAAATGTTTGAAGGTCTCTCTGACAACAGCATAATTTGCAAACAATACAAGCAGCATGTGCCAGCAACACATACAAAAAGTACACAGTGCACATACTTGCAGGAAGAAGTAAAGTCTGCAGGTAGTCCTAAGTCTTACCTTCCTTACATGTAGATACACTGCGGTTTCATATTGCTAACGGTTTTACAGCACCATCAACAATATCTGTTCATTTTCCCATATGACAAGGTGGCATACCAATTCTCTTTCTGCAGTTAACAGCCAGGGTTGACTCTAGACATTAGCAAAATAGCTGCCTGGAAGAGCAGCCTGCTGGCAGCAGAAATGCCTATGCCACAACCCTAGACAACCAATCTGGTTGTGGCTATGGTTGGTATTCAGGCAGAAGGAAACAGCACGGGTATGGCAAAGTTTGGAGTCAGACTATCAGCAGCCCAGCAGCTGAAGTTGCTGTTTTAAGTTTTTTTTCTTTCCTTCCTGTCTTCATGCCTGGAGTGGCTCTGTCCCAGCCTTTTATCCTAGGAATGGTAAAATGCAGTGTTATCTACGCAGATGAGAAGCTGTAATGAGAAGTCAGGCTTGTTAACCTCTGTTTCCTTAGAGAAAGACTGTAATGAGAAGCTTTACCTTCATGCAGAAATACTGATAGCAATGGTGTAAAACTTAAACCCTGAGTCTGGGAGCAAGGTCATGCCACGCTTATGAGTACCTAAATGCTCTGGCTATTTAGATCAGCCTTTTGATCTACTACAGCTGTTACATTTACCCATCAAAAGAAAATTATTCTATATTCAGCAAGCATGTCTTGGTTAAGCTGTACTTCAAAGTTTTGGCCCTTATGTACCTGAAAGATGTCGAGCCTGCGATTTTCCCTTGGGCTTGCATGAAGTGGCATTGTGAGACAAAGGAGAACTGTGTGTCCTGAATTAAAAACCCTTTTTTTTAAACTACACGCCACACCACACAAGTTTAATAATTTCTTGGGCTTGGATACTCAGTCATGTTTACAAGAGTAAAATCTCATTATGCTCTAAATGCAGACCTGGCGGTCTTCTACCTACTTTAAATACCATGCTTAGGATAGAGACAGTACAGGAATGGAGTATCACTGCTTAGGCTTCAGTAATTTTTAGGACACAATGGAACATTCAAAGTGATCTTCCACTGACACAATAAGAATTTAATGAAAGGATCACTATGATGAGATCCCTGCATCATTTTTACAGCTGTTTGCTCTTTACAAAAGTATGCTAATATGCACTAGGGTTAGATGGGTTTTAGCCTATTTTACATGGCTTGTATGTTTGAACCATGGGAGGTGGTTCAAATGAAATATGGAATGATGTTGATAGGAATATATGAATCGGTGAAGACATGAGAATGTAGTTATGCAGCTGCTGCTTAACTATCTTTAAGTGACTAGTGATGGGGCAAGGAGGGACCACAAAATGCAGCAGGTCTTACCAAGCTTACTCATTTACTGACTGGAACATCTATTCTGGTCCCTGCTATTAAAGCACACTTTTAACAAAAGGGAATCATAGTAATGAAAGGTTTTGCTGCAGTTATGTGTCACCTTAGATTCTTTTAGACGCACAGATCTCAAAACATACAGAAATGCTTGTTAATGTGGTATAGTGTCACAATGAATTGGGGATGGTTGCATTATGTGAGCATGGATGAGTTACTAAGCACTTCCTGAGGGAGTGCCAATAAATAATTTTTCATGGTGCACCGTGAATTCCTGTCTACACAGGCATTACAGAAATCAGCCTGGGTAAATTCTAGAGTCTAGCAGGTAGAGAAGTAGTAATGTAGACCCGTAGATATTTTTAAATAGTTGCCTTAGTTATATTGAGTCTATTTGTACAAGGCTCTGAGTGAAAGAAATAATAGGCATTGCAGATTTAAAATTCTATAAAAGGTTTTCAGATAGTTTTCTTGAATGTGAATTGTATCACGCTACATACTAACTTCCTGATCCTCCCCATCTACAAAATGCCATGCATTTAAACGATTAAAAATATATTTGAGTGTTGACCTTTAGTGTGAAGCAAGTCAAAATCCCAGAAAACTCAGCTACATCTCTGTTATTCAAAATTCAGGGCTATCTGTGTCAGCAGTTCATAGAAGCTCTTTGATGATGGCACTGAATAGCCATTGGCATATTCACCTTTTGCTATAATGAGTAAATCAGTTTGGTGTTTGGAGCTTAGCAAGACTGCTTTGAAAGATCTAGTACTGCTCATAGGGTTGTCCCCGTGACTTCTCATTTCAGGAGAAGCTGAGTAGCTCCCTCTCACTGTATTTTACCACGTCAGCTTCAAGTTCCAGCTAGAGCGGAAAAATTTCAGAAGGCCTTGTTCAGTCCTTGAATTAGCAGATGTTAAGTGAAGGGAGCAAGGAACGAAATCTGAACCAATGGTCTCCTTTTTCACAATTCAGATTGCTACTAAACATTGTGAATAACTGAGCCTGAAGAATAACATGATAACAAATAATATAATCCTAGTGACATGGCAAGAAAATTCCCATTTCCCTGGTAATGAGCTGTTCTCCGAATAGGATAAAATGCTGCCATTTATGAGCTAACACAAGTCTCATTCAACCCAGTTATCAGTGAAGTGTGTATACTGTCTTTGTGACAATGGCAAGTTTTTCCCAGGGATACTTTGCTTTGGAGGCAAAACACTTCAGAATCAAAATGCTCTGAGACATTGGCACCTTTTGTATTAATATTTACAGTTCTTTGTGGTCAGTAAAGTAGAACCAAGATCTAATATGAGCCCAGTACAGTACAAAATTCTTTGTACAAAACTAGAAGCAAGTACGTGCAGCAGAGAGACAGGCTGGATGCCTTCGTAGCTTATAGCAAACAAAGAAGCAAAAATAGCTTGTAGAGTATTTTGGCTATCAACAGTCTTGTTTAATGTAGAGGGAAGAGTGATATCGTTTGTGTACAGTTACAGTTCACAGATACATATGATGCTTTTACTGTAGTAATATTCTACAGATATAATAGATATATACATGTAGATATAATAACAGATGTTAGACGTGAAAAACATCATATTAGTTGACCCAGTTCATCCTGGAACTTTCCCATCATACCATTTTTAAGTGTTGGGAATGGGACTTTACAAATTAATTTAAACCCTTCTTTTACAATATTTTCTTTACACGTTCTTTTCACAGGCAAATAGATTTCACATTCTGATTCCTGAGTTTTATCTGAACTAGTATAATTCTGTACCATCTCATTCTCTTCTAGATCCTCCATATCCTCCCAGATTATCATCAGGGTAATTTTTCTAATTTTTGTGGCTGGGTTATTGTCTATTTTTCGTAGAATTTCCAAGCTAATCATAGTGAAATTGAAAACCTGCATGTCATTTAAACGTGCAGTGTTTGTAGCTTAGAAACATCTATGTTTTTGCCCCATGTGACATAAGAAAAAGTACTAGTGAGTTTTAGGTTCTGGAATTACTCAAGTGCTTTTGAACAGTTTCCGCTTCCTTGACTGAGTGGATAGGCGGATAGGCTGGTCCCAACTATCATATTTTTCAGGCAAATAGGTAGTACTAGGTTTTCTTTCAACAGGATTCTTGGGAGTTCTTCTCTGTGCTCTGACACAGTATGTAAACTGAACTGCCTACTATTTTTTTTTTTTTAAATACACCTGTAGTTCCCTTGCTTGCCAAAAATTAGTGAGTAAGCCTTGTTCAGTTGTGATGAAGAGAAATTAGTTGTTGGCTATAAAACGTTGTATTTTAATTAAGATAGGATGAAATAAAGCCTGCTGATCTTAAAAGTAGGTTAAGCACAAGTACAGAATCATTATATTTTCAAGACTGCATTTGGAAATAATATAATATAAAATTTACATAACTGATTACGGTAAAAGCTAAATGCCAGTGCATGAAATTATACTGCTGGATGTCACCCTGATGCCCTTGCATTATTGAACAGATTCTGGAGGACAGTATAAGAATTGATGAAGCTGGAGTTGAAAGCTACCAGACATATGAGAACTTTCAGGCATTTGTTTAATGCATGAATTAAAAACAGTCCTTTGTTTGTACAAATAAAACCTTAAGAAAACAATGTGGAGAATTTTAAACTATTCAGTTTATTTGTATCATTTATTTTTCACATCTCCCTTGGTTTGTTCAAAAAAACCCACCACACAGAATAATCACATTCACCTTTATTTATACCTTGCATTGTGATCAAGCTGTGATAGTGCAGACAAGGCAAAGTTTGGATCAGAGTTAAAGCATTGCCTTTGTTTAGTAAGATGCTTCTGGAATCCTTAGAAAAATGATGTAAAAGTAGCATATGGTCTCAGAAATCAAAGCACTAGAAGATCATATGAATATCTGTTGGTTTTGTTGAAAGTGAGAATTCTGGTAAAAAGACTGCAGCTCTTTGCTTGTCTGTTGCACTCCTCTCTTTCTTTTACTACTGCTCTTGGTTCCCTAGCTACAGCTCTCAGAACACAGTGAACTAGAGCCATGTCCTCCGGATTTCAGCCCACTCATCTGGGAGATTAGGCTGCAGCAGAGTTCCCACTTTTTGCATTCCCTCTTAGCATTCTTAACACTGTGTTGCAAACGACTAAATTATTTTGGAGAGCTTTTAATACTAAGGTACTGTTTGGTTCCTGCAGAGGAGTAGCTAGTCTAGAGGACTGTACCACCTCATAGTACCCTTTCCAAAATGTCCACTTACTACAAACTGGATTTTGCAGGCATGCTCAGCAATGGGAAAATCAAATCTGTTACAACAGACTTAATGGAATACCAAGCTGTTGTCAAGGCTCAGAAAATGCTCGATCTCTTTGGGCAAACATAAACTGTGGAAAAGAACATGTTTTTTTCTGACAGTAGCACATTAACAAATTGTGCCTTTGGCCCGCTCTGACTCATGGGCTTAAAGGGGAGTGAAACAACCTGTTGATTTCATTTGAAACAAACACACAAAGGCAGTTTCTCAGCTGGTCTGAACTCAAGTTAATAGAACAACTCCAGTGTATACCACCTGGGAAATCTGACCCATAGTTCTGGTTGTGTGAAGGAACATCCTTTTAGAGAAGCATACATATATATACACACACAGACGGAAATATAAAAGGAAAAAAAACCCATATATATATGTGTGCGTGCATGTTTGTACACAATCCAGCCAGCCCACATGGATCCTATCTACAGCATGCAATTTCTTTGGCCAGTTTCCTTCTTTTCGGTGTGTTTTAGGGAACACAACTGCTCTATAGACCTCAGATACATACTTGAATTAGACTTAAAAAAAAAAAAAAAACAATCCTGTTCTGACGGAATCTGTGGCAGCCTAATACAATTCTACTGCCATAGTCAACGTTATTCCCCACAAGAAGCAACTCATTAAGAAATGAGGGATCTCTCCTTAGCACTGGAGAAAACCATTAATCCTATGGAAGTAGAAGTTCAGGTAATTTCTTACAGTGATGATGTAAGGGGGGGGGGAATGAAGAACCCTTCTGTCCTTTGGCTCTACCTGGTCCCCTCGCACAATACTTTGTGTCACACCGCCCCCTCAAGGTATGTGTACAGAAGTGTCACGGGCATGCTTTGGACGGAGTCAGGCCTATTCACGTGCTTTAATCTTATGTTCCAAATACTGCCACAGATGCTTGCTCTGGGCATTTGCCTAGTTTTACATTTTTGCCCTTCATCTTGAGCGTCATGCCTTTTGGAGGAGAATCTTGAACGTTGTAAAGAGAGTTGCTTGTGGTGTTATGATCAAACACTGAAAAAGTGCGTGACCTTTGTTTTCAGAGGACATGCAGGAAATTGAAGTAGATTTGTTAATGAGAAAACATGCTGCCAGAAATGTGCTTGTGGTATTTAATGTGCTGTAGCGTACTTTCATACACAGATGCATGCAGCTAAGCTTCTGTCCCCTGCAAAGATGGCATATAATGCACAGAGCTGCTAGGCCAGCCTCTAGTAAATGTTTTATTAAGCTGAGACCCTGTATTAGAACTTACCTATATTCTGATGATTTCTGTTGATGTTTCCCATGCCAGTTGTCTGCCTCTCAGTTGCATCTGCACTGAATAAAGAATTGGTTTCCTTGTGGGGGATTCCTGCTTAATCTCCATTGCTATCACCATCATATCTGAATGTTTCACTTCTACACCTTTGGGAAATAAGAGGTGAAACCCCAACCTATCAAGCTTCTACTAGGTCTGGATTGGCATGTAGTGTTCTCAGAGTGTTTACTGCTTTATGCATTCAGAGCAAAAGGCTTGCTAATATCCTTTTCAGTTGAGTGTTCAGGGTGTCTGCCAATCTCATTCCACACATTCTGAGTTTACCACTTAGAAAAGAAGAAACATGCCATGGGAGACAATATTCTTTCTATCTTTATGCATTGAATCTAGAAATTGAGGATGGATATTTAGCCATAGAGATAGGAAGATTCCAGCATGTGTGCTCTGAACAGAGCTGGTCTCTCTTCCTCAGCTGTAGTTCAGAAGGAGGTTAGACTTCTAACTTAAGCAAACAGGTCTACTTTGTAAAAACTTTGGTTTAAATAACTTGCCAGGTGGCATGCAAGAATTGTCTGGCAGAGACTGAATTAGATTATAGTTCTTCAAGTTAGCATTCATTCCGCTCCTCCATCGTTATCCAATTTCTACAGCAAATGAAGAAGTCATCTATGGCAACAACCTGCTCCACTTGATCCACTGAGTGATGTTCATGCCGTGATTTTGAAGGAAGCCATGAGACAGACCCTAGTTTTGTTTACTTAAGAAAGGAATTGGTTCTCCTCTCCAGGTATATTGTATCAACTGTAAAGTCATGAATGGGAGTTCTAAAATGAAAGTAGATAATTAAAAGCATTTAAACATGTTTATTTTACCATATTTAATCCTTGTTAACCAGTTCTTTACTTCTGAAAGACTAAATAATACTGCTAACATAATCCACACAGTGAGATAAGAACTGACTGTTTTGGTTAAACTCTGGTTGCAAAATACTACTGAGAGAAGGCCAAGTGACACTGCTATGGACAAGAAAATGAGAAGGGCAGATCCAATTGAGGTTTCTTTCTTACTGTTTGTGTGTAAGGATGGGTAGGGCATGACAAGAGAAGTAAACGTATGCAGTGGTTAGAAAAGACAGAAAGCAACTGCAGTCAAACTGCTGCTTTAATTTAACATATGTCCTCATTATACATTATGGCAGAGGGTGGAGAGGAAAGAAAAGGACCCCTTGGCTAATAAACAAACATGCTAACACGACCACCTTTTTGCTCCTTAAGCTTGTATAGGTAATTCTTAGAGGTATATCAAAGTTGTGTTATATGAAACAATTTTTAAAATTCTGTCCTCCCAATTAACTTTTGCCCTATTTATACATATTTGTTAGAAAACTATACAAATACATGTTTTCTGTAGAACCTGTAAAATACAAGTTGAGAATGTTACTTACCTGATTGATCAAATGTGACAATTTTGAAGGATGGGGGGGATATGTGAGGAAACTCCATAGTTTTGTCTCAAGATAATGTTTACAGCCATTTAATTCACAGTTTAATATCTATGAACTAATTCTGTTTCTAACTACACAGCTAGAAATACAGACTAACTCCGTTGAGTGTAGTTGAAGTAGTTTCTGATGCTGTGGAAAATTGGATCTTTCATGCTCTGAATTTTTCCCCCTTGTATAAACAGGGTGAAAAAGAACAAATAGGGTAAAGAACAGTGTTTTACCAAAAAGACTGGTGACCACCAAGATATCTTTGATATGAGTATTTATATCTCATCTGAAAATCCACACAGAACTGTCAATTTCTAAAATAGTCTTCTAGGAAATAGTGCTGTGCCATGTAAAATACATTGAGATAGATGTTTTTTGTGTCTATATGTAGGTCACACAGCAGGCAAAACCAGTGGCAATTTTTTTTTTTCTCCCATTAGTTATGGTAAGAGAAAAGGTCTAAAACTCCCAATATGCAGGAGGAGTCACAGTTCCTTAAGATTAAAAAAATCCCCACTTTTTCAGGTATTATGGTGTGGACTTTTATTTGCGACATTTGAAAAGCTGTAATACAACATCTGTACTTTTATGACCACGTAAAGGTTAAAGTCATAGAGTAGGAAATTCAGTAACAAGCTAAGTTTGAGGCCAGGTAACTCTGTAAAAAAAGTGTGAGGCGAAGGAGTCACAGTTCCTTAAGATTAAAAAAATCCCCACTTTTTCAGGTATTATGGTGTGGACTTTTATTTGCGACATTTGAAAAGCTGTAATACAACATCTGTACTTTTATGACCACGTAAAGGTTAAAGTCATAGAGTAGGAAATTCAGTAACAAGCTAAGTTTGAGGCCAGGTAACTCTGTAAAAAAAGTGTGAGGCGAAGAGATCTGCAAATAATCAGCAGAGACACAAGATTATGACAATTTCCCGTTGTCTCTACGGAGAAGTGAAACCACTGAGGTTTTTAAGACAGTTCAGGAGGTAAGCATACGCCATAAGCTGTGCATCTTAAGGAACAGATTGCTTGCATACAGCATTTGTCCTGTCACATGCAAATTTCATGTGGTCTCCCTTCCCAGGCACAAAGCCGCAGCGTTTTTGTGAGCGGCGTGCAGGGAACCCCGGCGGCCGTCGGTGGTGCCGTCGGTGGTGCCCGCGGTGGGGCGGGACGGGCCCGTTGCAGGCAGACGCGGCAGTGCCCGCA
>NW_009596049.1:0-35010 GCF_000690535.1 Cariama cristata | reverse complement strand
CTAAAGTCTAGGTAGACAACCTCCACTAAGCCAGTTACCTTGTCATAGAAGGAGATCAGGTTAGTCAACCAGGACCTGCCTTTCATGAACCTGTGATGACTGGACCTGATCACCTGATTGTCCTGTACGTGCTGTGTGATGGCACTCAAGATGATCTGCTTCATAACTTTCCCTGGCACTGAGGTCAGGCTGATAGGCCTGTAGTTCCCCAGATCCTTCTTCTGGCCCTTCTTGTAGACAGGTGTCACATTTGCTAACTTATGATTTTTTTATATTTTTATTTATGTATTTATAACCAACTTACATAGTGTAGCTCCTCCGTAGAGCAAAGGCAAATCCAATTTAAAAGCTTGCCTGTGGAATGATCTTATCTTAAAAAAAACAATATAAAGAGATTTAGATAGCATTTAGCCTCATGCTTGCTCATTTATGATACCTGTTGCTGCTTGCTACATTAGATATATATATAATGAGGAAAGTGTTCTTAAGTGAACCAAAACACAAATTTCACTGGACTGTAATGTCCCTTCAGGTTTCAGAAGGAAAATTTTTGTATCACATATACATACGCCTAGGCATTATGTATGTGGTTATTTCCTATTTGGCTCCTTCCAGCTTTCAAAAATATCCTTAAAAAGGAATGAAAGTTGCAGAATTGAAAAATTACCACATCCAAACATAAATAATGAAATGGTATAATCTTGTTTAAAAAAAAATAAAAATCAGACTGTTACTTATGTATTCCCTTTGATTTCTTGTTTGCAGTTGTACGATCACAGAATCACAGAATGGTTTGGATTGGAAGGGACCTTTAAAGGTTGTCTAGTCCAACCCCTCTGCAATGAGCAGGGACATCCTCAACTACATGAGGTTGCTCTAAGCCCTGTCCAGCCTGACCTTGAATGTTTCCAGGGATGGGGCATCTACCACCTCTCTGGGCAACCTATTCCAGCATTTCACCACCCTCATCGTAAAAAATTTCTTCCTTATATCTAGTCTAAATCTACCGTCTTTTAGTTTAAAACTATTGCCCCTTGTCCTGTTGCAACAGTCCCTACTAAAAAGTTTGTCGCCATCTTTCTTATAAGCGCCCTTTTAGGTACTGGAAGGCCGCTATAAGGTCTCAACCAGACCCTTCTCTTCTCCAGGCTGCACAACCCCAACTCTCTCAGCCTGTCCTCACAGCAGAGGTGCCCCAGCCCTCGGATCACCTTTGTGGCCTCCTCTGGACTTGCTCCAACAGGTCCATGTCCTTCTTGTGCTGGAGGCCCCAGAGCTGAAGGCAGTACAGCAGGGAGGGTCTCACCAGAGTGGAGTAGAGGGGCAGAATCCCCTCCCTCGATGTGCTGGCCATGCTGCTTTTGATGCAGCCCAGGATATAACTGGGTTTCTGATGTAGATTTCTTCTAGGATATAGATCTCTTCTATAGATCTTTTCCCTACCTATCACTTATTTATATAAAAATAATTCATGGGAAATCTAAAATGTACAAAGTATGGAGATTTGATATTATTGTCCATGCTTTGTTAGTCTTTCATATTGAATATATTTTATCTACTAATATCAAACACAGCCTATAGAAGTAAAGCAGGGCTGATATCACAGTGACAATAGGGAAAAAAGCCATGAGAAAGGAATTTAAAAGATCATTACTTTGAGAATTAATGTTATTAAACCTACAGTGATTTACACAATAGAAAAATCAATTTTTGCTTGTCTTGAGGTCTTTGAAGATATTTGTATCAAAAAAACCTCTGTATACTATACTGCCAATGAAAATCTGAGTAATTTAAAAAGTATTTTCTTTTGGTAGAACCTTCAAATCCAAAATTCCAGGGAAAGAAGAGCTTTCCAATTTGTAAGTAGAATGGGAAGAAGCTATGCTGCTGACCTGATTCATCAATAGATAACATAAGGGAGCACAGATGATTAATAGTAATAACAAGAGTACTTTTAAACATTATCTTGCAAAAGCAACAGCTCCAAAAGGGAGGAACAGATTTTGATGTTTCTACAATGAAAGAAATAATGATTATTTAAAAAAAATACTCATGCAAAATCATACATTCAGAAAGAAATTTCTTAACATTTATAGAAATTTGGCTGAGGAGAAATTACAGTCTTATGTTTGCAAAATCTAGGACAGGAGCTATAACTCTTTTCTGGCATTAAGCAAAGAATTTAACTGCCAGCTCAGTTTTTCCATCTGATGCAACATTGTCAGATAATGCATAGTGCTTATGCTGGTAGTGTTTATGATCAAAACACTAATGCAAGGTCCAAGTATAGTACTGGCAGTCTCAGGCATTCTGAAGCAAGACATACCTCGCCGAAATCATAGGATTGGCTTAAAATAAAACATGATATTTTAAAATTGTTTGGGGGTATTCTTATTTTAGCTTTTAAAACTGAATTTCACAAGACAGATTAGTAACAATGCTAAGATGGGACTGCATGTTAAATTTAATTTCTGGAATCTTATGTAAAGGCTAAGCATTTTGGCCTAGTTTACTTCAGAAGTTACAGAGTTTGGATTTAAATCCAGGGAAAAGGTTTTTTGGAATCCATGTCAGGTTCAGGCTAATCTGTAGACATGTCATACATTTTTCAAAGTCATAAGAGTATGTATGCTGTGGGGGCACATATAATTGAAATCATAAATTTAATATGGAGTATGTCACAATTTTTGGGGGGAATTTTTAATGGATTTTATCTGTTGCTATTTTATATAGTAGCTGTGATTTTATACTTTTAAGCAACAGAATGTTTCATCTATACATAAGAAATTAATTAAATCGAAGAAGGAAACAATCCCAGTTAGATGATGACAGGTTTAAAAAGGAAGGCCAAATCTTAGTTATGAACAAACATTGGGAAGTTCACGACATGTTCATGTAATTCTGTCACCACAGTATTCCAAAACTCCCAGTCCTTTAAGCAAGGATAATAGCACCTTTGATAATGTGACCCTTAAGTCATGCAGCCTTGTACATATGTTGATTTGCTGAAGAAGTAATAGTCTGCTTGTTACATTTGTTGATGATCCTGACATTATTGACATTTTCTCTGTTGCTTTATCATCCCTGGCTACTACGTAAAAGTCTTGGAAAGGACTTCTCCTCTCTGCAACTCTTCAGCAGTCTTTGTGTCGTCCTTGCAGTTCATATTTGGTGTGAAATACTCCCTTTCAGTATCCATTTATACTTGGGCTCCAGCAAGATTACTCACCTTGTCAAATGCTTATCACCTGTTAATATGAAAAATTCTGTATTTTAGAGAGAGGACATTGATCACTTGCGTTCTGTGTTAATAATAACTATTCTCAAATCATCATGGATAAAAGATGTCCCCCCTTTTTTTTTTTTCATTTCTGGCAAGAGAAGTATGCTTAGTCACTGCAGTGAATTTTGGCGATGGTTCCAGAGCCTTATAAAGAATAAGTTCAGTTTTTATTTTTGGTTGTCTCTGGATATTTGAAAAAACTGGGAATGCTTTTTAAAGTAAGGTTTTGATGCCATCTTAAAAGACATTGGTTGCCTTTTCACATAATTTTGCTAGAATTCTTTGCTTTCGTACTTTGTTTCACCAGTACAGCTAAATCTGTCATTCACTCCCAAATAATACATGACCAGCTTGCTTTGCAACACAGAGGATTAATATAGCCTGCTTACTGTTATATTTTTAATACTATCTGGGAAAAAAAGGTTTCCTCTCTATCTGTTTTCAGAAGCATTAAAATGTTTTACAGTTTCAGTCCTTATACATTATCTTCGATAACTCTGTTGTAAAATTATGGAACCAATAAATCCTTTCTATCTTTAATTGAAATCCTTTGATGTCACTCTTTAGGGCGGTCTGCGTTTTGCAGTTATTTGCACATATTCAGTAGGAAACGTATGTTCTTGTAGTTTCTACAGTCTTTGACCTTGAACGTTGTGAACCTCATGGCCCACAAATGTTTTCCATGTTGTGTGGTCCCTGTTTATGCCCTTTTTATTTGCTGCATAGAGCTCATGTTGCGTCCTTTTTATCTTTAGAGTCTATGGAAATAATTTTTGTGCCTGTTCAAATCATGAGAGTCAAATCAGTCTTGCACTCAGCTCCTCTCCTTGCTACCTCTAGTGTCTAGTTCTAGCTCTGTGCAAATTAAACCAGCATTACTACTGAAGGCTACAGCCCTGTGTTAACTTGCATTCTGGCTGTGCAATCCCATCTTCTCGCCTCTCCCTGCCTGGTGGTAGGGTACGATATTCAGGTGGTAAATTGGATCAGGGAGCAGACTCAGGTCCTTAGTCATAATCTGTCATGTGGCTGTGTTTTACTGCTACAGATACTTGTGTCAGCTCGAAGGGAGGTTAGAGGCACAGGGATATAAATAAGTACTTGGGACTGGGAGGTGCTGCCTCTTTCCATCAGCATTGTGGTTTGAAATCATCAATGGCTTTGTAAGGCTGGCCAGTGCGGAGATGTTCTCCAAGGAGGCTGCAGAAGGAGCCACAGCCTGGTAGAGTGGTTATGCCAGTGGCCGCACGTTCATCTTCCAATGTGCTGCTTCCACACTGTCGGTCCTCCACATACACACTCTCTGGCTGTGAGTCAAGCCGTTGCATCTTTTGCAGATTCAGACAGATTCAGAGCTTTTCTGTAGGGAAGTATTGCCAGTACAACGTGTCTAGAAAAAATATGTTTTTCCCTGAGTTTCTGAGGAGAACTTTGTGAGGGGTTTTTTAGATTTAAGAATTGTTCAACATTTGTACCCAAAAGTTTTTGACAATGGCAGCAGTTGTCTGAAGCATTAGGCTTAGAAATTTCTCTTTCATATTTGTTTTTTTTTTAAAATCAAGATAGGGCTGCTGTAACAAGATATGGCATGTGCATGATGTCCTGCTATGGAGCCATTATAGCACTGCAATGTAGGCAGGGAAGGAATTTCTTTCCCTTCGCAGTCTCTTTCAGTTTGGTTTTTTTAGGTAGCACAGAAATGTAGTTCTATTCATAACCAAAACAATGTGTTGTACCAACATGTCTATATAGTAATTGTAGTTTTGTCTGTTGTATAAAAACATGAGCAACAACTTTGCTATTCACATGCTGCTTATTCTTTGCAAGTTTCATTTCCCATAAAAAAAACACCCAAAAAACCCCGCTAGGACATTGTAAGAAATATGGTAAAGTACCCAGTAACTGGGATGGATATCACTGCACTAAGAAAAAGATGCCATGTTCATATTGCCACGTTTATATTGCTGTTAAGTCACTGAACATGTCCATAGTGAAATATAGACTTATATTTACAGAACTCTGAACAGTGTCTTACTGAGTTTCAGACTTATGTAGTTAATAAAAGATCCAATTCTCTTCAGACAGCCTTGAATTCTTATTAAATGTATAAGTTTCATTTTAGGTAGCAGGTTTCTACATACCGGAAGCCTCAGGCTAAAGCAAAAAGAAGAGGGAATTGTATATGTTTGTAAGTATAGTGCAGAAAGGAAAATTTCTGCTTCGGCTGCCAGGGCTTCAACTAACTTAGTTGTAAGGTGGTTTTTTTCCCCTTTAAAAAGGGTAGGTAAGAAATACAACTTGAGGAGAACATAATTTTATTTCTGGTGCTCTCAAGTAACTAATGTACTTTTAATTAGAAAAAGCATTGAAGGGAGGAAAGAAAGTGCTGTTTCTTAATACAAATTTTTCTATGTCCTGCACAAAGAGCAATAGAAGTCCACCTCAGAATTTTCACTAGAATTAATGAGAGTAGTTGTAGAAATGATACTTACTATAAGGAATGAAAAACAAGGTCTGAATTAATAAAACCTTACAGTCGTACTCTATATTAAGAGTAGAAACTTCTTGTTTCTTTCACAGCTTGAAAACTAAGGGAATGAGAATTCATACAACTTGAATACAGCATAGTTTTTGTGTTAGAGTGAGGAAGTGAATCCAAATTATTAATTCCTGTCAATGTCTTCCATCCCACTTAGAAAACAGCTTTTTTTTAATGGTAAGATCACTGACATATTTGTGATAAAGTCCATGTAGAAAACATTGCCTTATTTCAAAAGCAGAACTGAATCAAATGGAATAACACAATAAAAACTGCATTTTAAGTAGGATGCTTTTCACAGCAATACCAGTGTACTTGTAAACCTTGCTAAAATCAGATTTTCTTCTTTAACCTGATCCAGATAGTGTGTCACTGAAAAGATATTCTCATAAATGAATGGCTGCTGTCGGCTTTGCCATTCAACTTAATTGGTTCTGTTTCCAAGCAAAGTGGCTCTCCTGAATTCTGCATTGTTTTCTTTTGCCTAACAGAAGGCTAATAATGCTTCCTCATGGAGGCAATCCCGTATAGCAGAAGGTAGGAGGGCATGTGGAAATGGAGGTTCTAAAACTGCTCAGCTTACCTGCTGATGGGTGGTAGAAGTGACAGCAAATTTCACATCAAATAAGTAGGACATAGATATGTATCACTGGCACTTCTGTCTAAGGCTGAATACTTCTAGGTGTCCAACACAACAATAATTCTTGAAGCAGCTGCTGCTGTGAATAAACACATGTGAGAGTATTTGTCTAGAATGCAAAGCTTAAAAAGTATTTTGGAACCGTATCACTGACATATGGTACAACAGTTTAAATGAGATGAGCAGAATCATTGTTCTGATACAGACTTTACAGATAACAGTAGCAGAAGAAGTAAAACTCATGAAAGGTGCAGAGCCTTATGGAGTGATTTACAGAGAAACTGGATGTGACAACGCTAGTCAGTCTAAAAAAAATAACAGCCCACAAGTTAAAACAGTGGAACAGCTTTTCTTTAAAGTGTAATGATGAAGACAAACAGACGAATGTAGGAGGAATAAAATGAATCAGCTGTTAACACCCTCTTTGAAAGCACTTGTAAAGGAGAATAAAATTACTTTTTAGTGCTTTGTAGAAATACTCTAAACTTTTCATCCCTTTAAAGAAGAAATTAAAGTATCTCTTGATTCTGTACGTATTAAAAATGAAGTGTTGCCCAATTCTGTGAGGACTTTCACATCATAAAAAGTGTTATGTCAAAATGACACCTGTTAGTTGTGAGAACAGATATCCCTCAACCCTATTTTTAACAAGTGCAATAAGATGACTTAACTGCCATCAGCTATCACGACTTTGGCCTCCAGTCCAAATCCATTTCATGCAGAATTCTGGGGAGGAAATGGGCTTCATGCTGGGAAGAGAAAATTAAGAAATTTGGGTCAGAGAGTGTTCCAAGTTTGGTGATTCTGTGCCAAAACCAGTCTGTAACTTTCTGCCTAGACTTTACAAATCAACAGCAGCATCTATAATTGGACTTCCAAGCAGAAAAGAGCACAGAATAAATAGTCCTGATATAAGATGCTCAGTAATGTTGGTTCACCTGAGCAAATGATCCCATAATCTCTTCCAAATCCTAATGGGATGTTTCTGAACTTAGCTCCTCCCTATTTCTACAAAAGCTAGTATTGTTCTTGGTTCTGATTATGAGTTACTAACCTGATTTCCTGGGTCTTAAGCAATTGCAGCAAGTCTGAAGGTTTTTTTCAGTCTGTCTTTCCATGAAGATACTCTGTGCAGCATTCAAAATTATAGTCATGGAACTGAAATGAATGATGTAGACTCTAGTTCTGAAGAAATGTAGAATAAATGAAGTAATTGGAGTGACTCAAAGCAGAACCAAGACTTCCCCAAAGTCCAGAATGGGTATATTGGTAAGGTCTTGTTTACTTCAGGTGTGATGAGAGTATATTTTTAGTTTTAAAATAGAAAATACAGTTACATTGTATTTTTTGAAACAAACCACTGAAAATTGAGTATTGGACAGTAATCTGCTTTTTTCGTTCTATCTCCTAATCTCACAGGTTCATAATTACTTTGCAACAGCTGCCAAATCGTTAAGGAGTGGAATATTTTTACCTGCCTATGCTGATAAACGGGGAAATACTTTTATTTTCAGATTTTAAGCATCTCAGCAGATACGTAACAGCTTTAAACAATTCTGTTGCTACAAGCTACTGGGTGCTTGAAAAACTTGGGCAGCTTAAAATTACTTTTCTATCTTCTTCATGTGTTGTTTTTTTGGGGGTAATGTCTCTTGTTTCGGTTTGTTTTCAGTGTAGTGTAAGGCACCTTACAGAATCATTTCTCAACTTCGGCTATTTTAGAGAGTATTTCCTCCTGTATCCATTTTTTTCTCAGAATAATTAAAAGAGAGGAGAAATACAAACATTAAGAATAAATGCCTTTTGAATTGTATTGTAAACTTAATTTTCAAAGGATGTGGCTAAACAAATTAATATTTAGACATAAATGACCAAAATTTGATTTTTATCATCAGAAACACTGAAAGTAAAACATCATAGGCCAGACTGAACAATGAGGAAAGTTTGGAAAAGGAAAGATTAATTTTTTTGTCTCTGCACTGTGGAGGTGGCAGTGGGTATTACACAGGATGACACTCATGTGCTCAACTCTGCTAGTATAGAAAATTCAGGGGACCCCCAGCTTGGTTTCCTGGCCACAGGTTACACATAGATGAGCAGCACCGGTATGCAGCCACCCCACAGCCAGTTCTTGCTGATCATCCCTGTCTCTGAATCCAGCCTACTTAAAGGCTGCATGAAAAACTTGGCAGTACACTGCTCTCAATCTCCAATATTTGTATATTCTTTTGAAACTTCCATATTTATAAATTAGCTTCTGTACTTTGCACTTTCTGGAGTTTTTTTTTTTTTGCAATTTGTCATTTAATGTAGATTTTCAAATCTATGAGTATATTCTGTAATTTTAGCAAAATTTATTGCTTACTAGTTAAAATTATGTATATATGATCATTGCATGGTAGATTAGGTAAAATAAAATGCCCTTGTGGTTGTGGTATATATTCTAAATAATTATGTAGATGTTTTATTTGATAACTGCCATTCTGCTTTAGCTATTTAGTGGGGTTTTATTGCTTATTTTGCAATCAAATATGGAGACTCAGGTGTACTGGGGGGCACTGAGGTATGTTGCATACTGTTTCACAGAACCACATTAGTGTTCCTTAATGATTAAGTATCATAAATTGTGGTCATATATCTTTTAAAATAACACATATGATGATAAGTCAGAAACGCTTTAAGAAACTTAAACATAAATTAAGTGCATGAAAACATTGCTCAGGTCTTGCAGACTCCATTCCATTGTGAACACTTGTTATTAGTGTTGGGAAACGATAATTCTTACAGTGCTTTCTGTCTATGGATTTAAAAAAGGGCTTTACAAAGGATTGTTGTACCTATTTGCAGATGAGAAGATTGAGACAGAGGGAAAAGAAGCAATTTATCCAAGGTCACCTGGAAAGCTAATGGTAGGGCTGGAAGGAAAACAAATTAATTCAGAGGTCTGGGCCAGTTCTCTATCCAAGTGTTGTACAGCCTCCATTGCGTCCAACTGTTCCTAGCATCCTGAAGAAAGCAAATATCTCCACTATATTTTCCAACCAGAATGCGGTAAGTATTCTGAGAAGACTTCTGCTATGAGTTTCTAGTTTTATTGTTTGCTTCTAGCAATGTTATACTCTTAACCACATCGAGCCTAATTTATTTTACTAGTTGATACCACTGTAATTCCAATATTGTTTTTTGAAATTAATTGACCTATTGTATATTTTTACCAATACAAATGAAGGTAGTTTAGCCCAAATTTTCTACCTTAGAATTCCTAATGTTTGGTCTTTAAAGAGAGAGATGCTTCCTGCTGCAATATATCTTATCATCTGTGCATAAACAGTAATTGTACCAAAAGCAAAATTAGAGAAAAGGCCTTAAATTTACTTTAAGTAGAGTTCTTATGCAGATTTAAGTTATTAAAAAAGGGAAAAAAAAAGGAAAAAAAGGAAAAACTCAATTACTTTTCTTGTAACTCTTGACTATACATGAAACTGTTTAGTTTATTTCTGTGAATGGTATCCTGCTCGTTGGTGAATTCCTAGAACTGTCATTATAAATCTTAACTTCGCAAGGTCTGTTTCCTCAAGACAATGCTGTTCTTGCTAGGACATTAACAAAAACTGCATTTATATTTTAAACCTTCTGATGGAGACATTGCTGGTTACTTTTAGCTAGTCTCTCCGTCTCCAGGTCCACTGTGAGTATTCAGCTCTGTCTGTGACTCATGAGTAGTATGTATTAATGGGCTTGCAGATGACTTTACTAGGAATAACATAAGATTGTCCCTCTGCAGTGACCACTCAGCTGTTGTAAGCAGTGTTAGTAAGCCACAAAGATCTGTAGACTTTCAAGCAGGATTTAACATGACTAATCATGATGCCACTGGATTTGACTGACATTTTGGTAATGGCTTCAGTCCAGCAGAAATAAGCCTTTAAGAATCCAACATTTTCTGTATTAAAAGGATACCCTTCATATTACTGCAGCAAGCCTAATGATGAGGAATAGCTGTTTTGTGCACTAAAAGAAGAGATCATGTGAAAAGCAAGGTAGCAACCCAGTGTTTCAGCATATACACAAGGATTTGCTAAATTGAATAAACACAAACAGGTCTAATTCTGATGCTTTCTACCTTGTGCATACTTGAGTTTACAAGTAAATAATACTTTTCAAGACAGACTACATGTGCATTATCTGAAATTGAATAGGTGCCTTTTGTTGTCTGCGTAGAAGGTTTTTTTCATGAGACAATGCAATAATATACACAGAAGTGTCTGGACTTGTTAAAATGTCTACTTTTTCCTGAAATTTGCAAATTATGTATTGTATATGCTTTGAAAGCGTTAATGCTAAATTTTTCTATGAAAACATAATAATGTGATGTTTTTTGACATCCATGTATGACCTTTACTTTCTTTGAAAAACAGGCTTCCAACTTCAGGACTCTGTGATGTAGTGTGTCCTGCTTATTAATGGAGGAGATCTTAGTCTATTTTCTCTTCTGAAATCCAAAATTTTGTACATAAATTTCAATCCTTAAAATTAATGTAAGAACAACTTTTGTTCCAAGATCACAGTTAGTTACCTGTGTTCAGACTCTTAATTTTTTAATCTTAACTTTATTGATATCTTGTTCCTTATAATTCCTGGCTAAAATCACTCATACCACACCATTTTGTGTGGCCTTTTCAAAGATGCTCTTTGTTCTGTCTCAAAGTTTTATTTTCCATATTATTCAGTACTGTATGTTATCCTGAGATCTATTTTCTACAGCAAATGGCTTTTTTTAGCATTCTGGTACGATAAATAGCAATAAAATGAGGTGAGTTTTCTAAGTTGTATAAGAAAATTGTGTCACTGATGTTTTTTATTGAAAAAACATTTAATTATTTTTTAAAGCTTTTTTAGTCATCTTGGCAATGTGCAGTCTATAGAAGCTAAGAATATGTGACTCAGAAGGAAATATGTTGGTACCCATTTTGGAAAAAATATCCAGTTGTATTCATACAGAACCTGAGCTAAGACCCAGGGGAGCCAACAGAACACTATTCATTACATACTGGAGAAAATCTGTAGTTGATGTAAATTTTCATATCTCAGTTGACTTCAGTGAAGCTATACTGATTTATAGGAGCTGAATATTTTTTGCACAGTGGTAGTATTTTCTTTGTTTACCTAAAAACCAGTTGTGCTTAATATTGGACAGAACAGCAAAATAATATTCCCTAACTTGTATCCCTGTCCTCGGTGAAGTTCTTCTGGATTTACATTAATCAAACTAGGATCAGAATCTGGTTCAATATATGCAAAGTATGGAGAGGCATATCTATATATATTTTTTTTTTCTTACTGCTTTGAGCCACTTTGTTGGATCAAAGCTAGCTGAAAGCTGAGCTAACCAGATGGTTGGGGATTCCCCTGTGGAAGACTATCTTGGGGAGATATAGAACTAGAACAGGGACTTACTGGATTGGAGAGGTACTGAAAAGCATTTGGCTGGAGTATTGTTGGGCACAGGTAAACTGCTAGAATGACCTGGAGGGTTGGCATAATGTAGAGCATCCCTAAAGCTGTCCTTTATTGCACCGACTCTGAGATGGCTGTGGGATTAGTGGATAGAGGGGGGAATGTGCCCCGTCTTCTCCTAGCTATATGGGGGGCATCTCAGCTTCAATGAAAAATTCAGCCCGTGAATTATAATTTTTACTTGAGAAGCCGGAATTTTGTATTTTCATTTTAAGGAGTACTGTTTTGTATGCAAACCTTCTCAAGCATCAAGATGAGAGTATTCTCCAAGGTGTGTTACTGCTGCTTCAAGTACATGGTTTTGTAATTCATTAAACTCTGCTCTCTTGCATGAAAATGTTAGTTCATATAAAAACCTGTAGCGTACATTTATAAAAAGGCATGTATAACCATTTTTCAGTACATCTCCATTAATTACATCTCAGTTACTATGCAATTTGCAAATTTAACAAGTGTTACAGAACAAAGAATGTCCTTTTAGTGCTAATGAAAGAAACCTAGAATGTTTCAAATTACGAATTGACGGTTTATTATACTATTCCTACAACTATTTCCAATACCAATAAAGAATTTTTTAGTTCTTAATATTATTTTCTAATGGTTAAACTGGCTTACCCATTAAATCTCTGTCACAGTATGAATTTAATCTATAATGACCCAAAAGTCTTGACTCTATCTACCTGAGACACCACCTTGTTCTCCATGGAACACTGCGACAGCTGAAATTTTTTAATAGTTTGAGCAAGTAGTTACCACATGCAAATGGATCGCAGCTAACTTTTCAGTCAGAAGCCCATCGCAGCTGAATTTATGATATATGTCGTGTTGTGGGATGATAGAGGAAAATATATCAAACACAAATTTGACATATTTACAAATTCGCATTGTTAAAAATTGTGCCTAAATTGAGATGCAATCAGCCTGTACTTCTGTTGTTTATATGAGCATAAATTGACACAGATGTGATGGCCCTACCCTATGTACAATTAATGGAAGAAGAAAGAATGGAGTGTTTTGCAATGTGAGTAAAAGTAATTTATAAAAATTGCATAAAACTGTAATCCCCTTGGCCGCTGCAAATATTTAGAGGAAATTTTGGTGAAGCATCTTACTTGGTGGTGGAAGATCACCCTTAGAATAAGGACTAATGTACATTTCAATATTTATTCATATGGGTTTTTAATTTTTAGTTTCAGCGCATATCCATAGTCACTCTCAGTCTTAATATTAAATGAGAGTGCTTCTGGTTGTTAAAAAAACAGTGTTATGAAATGTGGGGATAGAATAATCATCTCTCTAATACAGCATTAAGAAATTCCCTGCATGGAGAAAGACAGATTTACACTTGCTTTATCTTATGTGGGTGTAAGAGATAATGGGAGTATAAATCTCTGTAGGATAATAAAATGTATAATTTAGAATCTCTTCATGAGATTAATGCCATACAGTTTTTTCTTTTTTTTTTTTTTTTCAGTTCATGAAATTAATATTTTCATGGGTTACAGTTTCCTTATAAATCAAAAAAATGAACCAAACATAATCTAATAACAGGATTTTTGAATTTTAAAAAAATTATTAGGGTTATTGTTTTTAGGAATAAAATTGTTCCTTAATAATTTTAGTGTAGACTCCTAAAACTCAATTTTTATTCAATTGCCAGAGATTTTTTATTAGGTGTATTTTATGATACGGTTTTTAGGAAACAATGCTTTCTAGAAATATGGTACATTGTGATAATGAAGAAGTGGAAATACAAGAAGAAAAAGTAATGTGTAAAGAAGGAATGTTTTCTAGTGTCAATGTTAGCACTGGTTACCAACATGCAATAAAAATACAGTAATTTTGTGAGATACTTTGTATTATTGAGCCCATTACCAGATGTTCCTACTTCTAAAAATAAAAGCTATTGTGTTAATGAACTCTGTTCAGGGAGACTGAACATCAGAGGCCTCTTAAAGCCCTTTGTTACTGTTTTGTAAGAAATTTTGGAAAGCAGTGTAATTAAAGGTTTGGTTACTAAACTAAACCAGAGGTCACTAGTCCTGGCTCTCCTGAGTGGTTTGGCATTTCACCTCATTTTCTGTGTTTTAGTTTAAGAAGTGAAAGTAAGGGTAGCAGTAGAAAGCTGCTTGAAGATCCCAACTGGTCTTGGAAAAATGTGTTACAGGATGCTGTTCTATAATTTTGTTGCTAGGAGTTAGTGTTCAACATACTTGTTCTAATAAAACCTCACCCTGTTCTTATTTATCTACTTTGAAATATTGCTTCTCATTGCATAAGAACACCCTCAGACAAATGGTTCTTGTGACCATTTTGCCTTTTTAAACTTTGGATTGCTTGTTGTCTATTTTTTTTTAATGCTTTATAATTGGATTGGATCCATTTTCTTTTTTACAGATTGAAAATTGCTTATCTTTGAGGTTAAACACTCACATTCAGTCTATAACTATATCTATTCTGGAATTTAGTTGTTACTTCTGAGTTGAAGATCATTTCCTTTCTCAGGAAACCATTTAAGAATCTTCTCCTATATGCTTTTTATATGCCTTTTATATGTTCATTTGAACTACTCAAATGAAAGAAATACTTCAGTATTTTCTGGAATTTGATGGGATTTAAACATTCGTTATTTATACAAGTGTGAAGTGTGCTGTGGTACTCTTTTCTTAATTTTTGCTGTAAGCTCGCAATTGAAACTGTTTATTTTTAGAACTTAGTAGAAGTATTTCTTAAATATCTTTCAGCAGAAGTGAGTGTGTGAAACATGCTGCAAAACTTCAGTGATTCCAGCTGTTGGTAAGTACTTTTTGCTCCATCCAAGAAAGCATTACTCAATTATTAATCATGTTTCCAAGCTTTACAGAGTTTACTGAACCTTACTGACAGTATCCTCTCCCATCCCCTCTACCTTGCACCATCTTTGTTCATCACATGACAGTGATAATGCCACTATTTTAGAAATCAGTTCTTAACAAAATTAACCATTATAATCCAGTTACAGAGAAAAGAAAGGACCTGAACAGTCTGTTTGTTTTTCCACTTAACAAAGATACTCTTTTATATGCTTTGGCAATACTCCTAAGTGAAGTGTTGTGTACTATGCAGAAAATAGTCTTGGTTTGCCTTTGATCCTGAGAAACATACAGAATCAGAAAAAAGGGTGAGGTGGAATTGGGTAGAAATGATGTGCTTGGGAAAATGCTTTGAAAATACCTGGCACATTGTGTATGCTGCATTATTACAAAGACAAATGTTTACGCCTCATAAGTGAGCTTATGTTATATATCATTTCTGGCAGAGCTCAGTTAATAGAATTAGAAAAAGTGGAGATGCCATCAGAGGCAAACAAATCTCTTTAGCCTTTTCCTAAAATGGAAGATGAGAATACTCTGATCTCCTTTTTAAACATTACCGCTGTACATCGTATACTGTGTCCAGGAAAAAGAACAGACTTGCTTTATACCCTTGTTCCAAATATTTACTGTAATATGAAATATTACCAGAAAGATGCTTCCAAACCACAATCTTCAGAGTTTGAAAGTGCTTTTTTTTTTTTCTCTAATTCTTCAATCCATATCTTTTTTATGATTGCAAATTGCAGAGCTTGGTCTTTTAATCTGTGTTTCTTTCTATTTATGCCATAAATGTGTTAGAAAATAGCGGTACATCCTTTCTTCAATCTGATACAAATTCTGCAATATTTTCTTCTTTGGTAATCTTTAATAGTAATAGTTATACTTAACTTGTATATTGTACTTTAGTGGGTAAAAAAACCTGTGTAAAAATTAATTAGAGAAGGTTTAATGAATCGCATTGTTTTTCCTTACTTCTGCCTCTCATTGTGATAATTAAAAAGGTTCTTATTTTTGTGCTATGAGAAGCCACACTGCATCAAGGCCAACAGGGTGTTTACAAAGAAGTGATATATAAGCTCTGTGTAGCCATAAAATACAGTGAAGAAAGCTGACATTGACTTGGCTCCTATAAGTTTGTGTTATTACAGGTTTGTAATTTTACTTGGAAAATTGTTAAAGTTTATTTATATAAATGCTAGTGATGTTGTTAATAATTGTGTCCAGGATCAGCATAGTACATCATTGATCAAACCCATTGCAGCTTTGTTTTAAATCAAATGTGAGAAATTTGACAAGCCCATAGCTGTCTGCTATAGATTTTTTCCTGATATGCTCCAGGTATCAAAGTTAGAATTGCAAAAACATTAAAGAACAAACTCCAATTTACAAATCTGTCAATAATGGCAGCAGCAGCATTATGATTCATGTAATATATTATAAGATTACATGGGAGAAACTCAGCACAAATTATTTCTGTAGCACTTGTTACTTATAGATTTTACAAGTAGTAACATTTAGAATAATGACCATCTAATATGCTTCTCTACAAAACCACAGATCATAAATTTCAGCTATTGATTCAACTTGTGAATTGGTAGCTCATATTCAGATACTTACTCTTGACAATTCTTTAGGACCTTTTAAGAGTCAGGGATTACAGTGTTTAATTTTGACATTGCAAGCCTTGTACTTGGCTGTTTAGAAGAACACTTTGAGTCCAGTTTGCCAAGCAAACTCTCTGTTGTGTTATTGTTCACTCATTTCCATTCTATCCATCCTTATTCCTTTTGCAAGCATTATCAGCTTTAATTCTATATTTGTAGTAAAAGAATACGTTATGTCATGGCTGAGAATCAGTCCTCTAGGTAGCTTTTCGCCCTAAATAATTGATAATTGCTTATTAAGAAATGTAGTATCAAGAAAGTATTTTCCAATTTGATTTTGCCATATAACATCTGAGTATTCCTATCTTTCAGGATCAGAAACTTGTGTGGTATTGAGTTCAAATCTTAAAACATGTTCAGAAATATGTTGTTAACATTTTCTGTCATTTGCTAGTGGGAGTATTTGATCTGACAAGACTTATCTTCCCCCAAGAGCTGTTGAGTACTATAAAATATAATTAATCCTTTAAGACTAAGTAATAATCTTTAATCAGATATTGCATGATTTTCCTTGAAATCAATATTGAGGTGGATGACTCATAGAGTATAAGTCACACTATTTACTCTTTTGAAATATTGACAAAACAATGAAGTTCTTTTAGTCCTATGGATTGTTCCAGGATAGATTTATTCTAAGGGAAGTATATCTGTTTTCTGAAATTGAATAAACAGGACAAAGTATATCTTGAAACATGTCTAAGATGCTATCTCTCTCCTGAGAATTGAATTGGATTTGGCATTAATAAGTTTGACTAGGAGAGGATTATTGGTGGGGGTTTACCGATAGTGCTCTACTACTTGGAACCTCTTGTGCTTTGGAGGTGCCATCACAATCTTGTGACTTTTTTGAAATGCAGCAAAGCATACCTACTCAACTGGGCTCTCAGAGCAATGTGAGCTGTTTCTTTCCCTTTAGAACAGATTTGAATATTAATGGATTAATAGCTTTTTAATATTAATGTTGGAGATGTATGTCACCGCAATCTTCATTGTCAGAGCGCCTTTTTATAGGCAATGGAAACAAAATCTGGAGAAGAAGGGGAAGACTCTCACTCACTCCCCTCACAGTGGGATGGGGAAACAAATCAGAAGAGTAAAAATGAGAAAACTCATGGGTTGAGATAAAGACAGTTTAATAGGTAAAGCAAAAGCTGCACACTCAAGCAAAACAAAACAAGGAATTCATTCACTGCTTCCCATGGGCAGGCAGGTGTTCAGCCATCTCCAGGAAAGCAGGGCTCCATCACACGTAACTGTTACTTGGGAAGGCAAATGCCATCACTCTGAACGTTCTCCCCTTCCTTCTTCTTCCCCCAGCTGTACATGCTGAGCATGACGTCCTACGGTATGGGATATCCCTTGGGTCAGTGGGGTCAGCTGTCCTTGCTGTGTCCCCTCCCAACTCCTTGTGCACCCCCAGCCTCCTCGCTGGTGGGGTGGGGTGAGAGGCAGAAAAGGCCTTGACTCTGTGTAAGCCCTGCTCAGCAGTAACTAAAACATCCCTCTGTTATCAACACTGTTGTCAGCACAAATCCAAAACATAGCTCCATTCCAGCTACTAGGAGGAAAATTAACTCTATTCCAGCTGAAACCAGCCCAGATGTGTAAAAAAAAAAAAAAGGTTCTTTACATACTGTATTCTTTCCTATAGATAATTTAAAAATCCTTCAGCTGGAAAATCAACTATCTTTCTTCACTGGTGAGAAATACTATACATGGAGCTGCTAAACCTTGGCATCTATTATTGTGCCAGACTTGAGCATCGTTGTAGTGGGACCCTCAATGTCTGTGAACTCTGCTCAGCACTCCTGAGAGGGTACAGAAGGAAGCTTTAAATTCCAGTCACACCCATGATCCTGAAGCTATTCTAGTGTTGAACCTTTTTTTTTGTCCCCTGACAAGAAGACTGTTGTAACTTGTGCTAGTGTCAGAAGTCCCATATAGGGATTGTGGGTTTCTTTTCCCAGCTCTCTACTCCATGTTCAGTTCCTGTACAGCAAAATGCAGGAGACATCTAATATTGAAGAAATCTTCCTCTGCAAATTTCTCCTTGGGACAGCTTTTGTTTTTCTGCCATAGAAAGTTTTACTAAGTTTTGAGGCACAGTGTTTTTCACAGATGTATAAAAAAATTGGATTGTTGGAAAACTGTAATCAACATCCATCCTAACATTGATATTTTGATGCAACATTAGTGAATACATACCCTTGTTCACACCCACACTGCTTTGCTTTGGTTTATTGTAATGAAATAGTCATTTGAGTTGTAGAGAATAATCTTGTGCATGACCTCAGTTTCAGCTTGAGGAGTGCTTAGAAACATTTAATCAGATTTGTCAGATTAATGAAAAGAAATCTGCATAATGCAGTAAAAAGAACTTGCAGTAGTATTACTTAAATCAGACAGAGGAGTTTAAATTGATTCTTATTTGTTGTTTACTATTGCAGCTTTATTAAGCACTAACCTCTTTTTAGCAGTATTTAAAGAAGGTGCTGTCCATGTTCTGACTTGTCTTTTTCCTGTTTTTATATAGATATTTCCAATTTTAAGTGTTCTTACTTTAACTTGTCTTTAGTCCTCTAACCTAGGTACTTCCCTCCATTGTCTGTATTTTAGAAAACTTTGGCTCATAACCTATTCCCCAGGTTAGAAGTTAACTCCTAACAACCCCATGTTTGGCCAACTAGATGCTGTCTCCTTACCTCCACCCTTGGCATCCAGCAATATATTGGTGTGTAATAATAATTCAGCATCTGTCAAAATGCTTACATCCATCCTAATGTGAATATACACCTTCCTTTTATACTCAGGGATGTCCAGATTATGCAATGCTTTGTCTTTATACTTGCTGGGCTAGAGACTGGGGAATTCAGTTCCAAAGTTGATTTTTTTTTTCCAGTTTATTTATCAGTAAAAATAAAAAAGCCTGTCTTCACACATACACACATACGTATGTCCATGTCTATGTGCTTTCCCAACAACTCACCTAAGAACTGCATCGGGATCATGAGCATAACACAGTTTGCTGTTTTCTGGTCTAGTAAAAAGTCCTGTGGTTTTTATAATGACTTGAACTTGATGTGCAGTTTGAAAGATAACTGTTCCAGTCAGTGATTGGTGTGGATCTGACAGAGGGAAGAGCAATACTTCATTGACGCAGCCATTTCTCACAGCCCCGTGATTTTTTCTTCTATGGTCTTCTACACACCTATGACCTTTTCAAGGATGATCCTGCTTAGTTTGCGGATCATAAGTCATACAGGTGATTTTTACCAAGTTGATCCTTCTATTTTAGGGCCAGTATTTATAAACAATTTGGAAGGAAGTCATATCTATTACAATTATCATTTTAATTTTTTTATTATTATTATGTACTAATAAAGTAAATGCTAAAAAAGTCTATAAAGGTTTCAGTAGAGTTTTAAGAGATCAGTTTAGTGTTATATTTAATGTGATGTAACTACAACCTGCTCCCAAACCATTCTCCACCATTTTCCATCTTTATCTGTGCCTTGCTTTTGCATCCCTGACAGGAGGTGACTGTACAGCATCTGGGGGGTGATTGTGCATGGGGCAAGGACAGCACACACCACCTTTTCAGGTACAGTTCACTATTAGCACGGCTTAAGTACATAAAGCCGTGATCTTAATGTTGTGAACTGCCTTACCTTGGTATGGTGTGAACTGTGAACACAACCACAGTGAGCCTCTTTCTTTAATTAACTGGACTGAACTGTTTTTCTCTGATGTGCATCACATCTGTTTAGGCTAGCTTGTCTGTTCTAGTGAATGAAAATCTGTGTTTGTATATACATAGAGATAGTGTGTGAGGAAGGAAGTCCATGTGCATGGAGAGGAGTATGATCAATGCACCAAGTGAGACCATTCCAAGTACCACCTGACCTGGTCAGCTCTGAGGCATGGTGCTACACACAGATTTGCTATGCCAGAAGCAGGCTGAAGATGCAAACTTGTCTCTCACAGTTGCAGTTATTTGCTAGCTTGCTGTTTTCTGCAGAGCAAACCAATTTGTGCTAGGCCTATTCAGTGTTACAGGTTACTCCTTCATTGTAGCTCGTCTACTGGTAATAGTGTGCTGCTGATGGGATTGAGGTCCACCAGCTCTGTTTCACTGAGCTATTTCCTCCTTGCCTGCATCAGTGAGGGAGTAATGACTGTGGAAAGAGCTCACTTTTCCGGCACCTCGAGCCCTTTTAGATAAACAATGTGAGCTACAGACACTTCCTGATAGATCATTATATTTGGAGGCTGTTCATGCGAGGGAGGGGTAATTGTTTCTGAGCACTAATGAAGCCGAACACAGAGTGTTCTCTCTTTATAACACACCTTTCCTTTTTTTTTTTTTTCCTAAGGAAGTATTTCAGTTACATCTTTAAGTTAGTCCCTGATGCCCAGTGTAGATTTTGTTTCCCAGATAAGTATAAGTTGCTATTTTGCCAGGAGCACAGATACCTGTAATGTACAGGTTCTGACTTTTTTAAAAGATGCTTTGGGATTGTGTTTATTGGATTTGGAGAAACCATGCCTTATTAAGTGGTTTTTTTTTCCCCTAGCTGAAGGTTGGAAATTTTTTTCTGAAATATATCAAAGCTGGAGCATGACAGGACAATTACTTATTTTTTAATTTATTCAGTAGTAATCAGTAAACAGATAATTTCTCATACCCCCTCAGCATGTTTTGTATATGCATTTTGGTTTTGTGGAGGCAGACTGCTGTCAAGTTAGAAGCTTCAACACCATTAGTAGGATCTCTTCATTAGTATCTATTGACAGGAATTTGATCATATAGTATCAGCTGAAGCTGGGACTGAGTATTGGCTCTGGTAATGTTATTAGTTGTGAGATAGTTCCTTTGTTCCTCCAGCTGATATTAACTGGCACATAGTTTGGCTGTGCACAATAAACAGTTAATGGTAAAATGCTTTTAGATTTCTATTCAATAATTTATATCAATACTAGCATTATGTTTGCTTTTTCACTTTCATCTGCGAATCCTGCATCCTTTCTGCACAGCAGAGCAATTGCTGTACAGGAAAGGAGGAGGCTGCCTGCTTTCCAGAACAGTCACAGACTGGAAGCTTTTCCTGGGATGGTGGGAGATGTGGTTTGCAGCCTTTCAGACTAATGAGGAAAATTGTATCTAGGTCTCCTACTACTTGGAAGAGTTTTCTGATCTCCAGGCTATTATTAAAATATACATATTAACATAAGCACCTGTATCTTAGAAGAAAAACTTACCAACTTTGTATTATCCAGGCCATGGGATGTTTTGCACAATACCCTGAGATTAGACCCCTCAGCAAACTAGGTTTTAGCACTGCGCTCCTCAGAGAGGAGCTCCTCCTAATTCGAGCTATGCACAGAGGAGAAACTCTAAGTGTTCAAGGAGCTTTAAGGTCAAAAGTAAAGTGCCTGGGATGCAGTGTCTCATCACTGGTTGAGAGGCAACCGTGGCAAGGCTGTTTTGGTTGTAGTTGGAGAAATTGTTCCAAATAGTATAAACTTCCTTTACAGAAGTTGGGGTATTCCGATACTGTCTTAAGGGTCACAGGAGAATTTGCATTTTACAGTGTGAAATAAGGTGTAGACTAACTAGTTTAGATGACAAGTGCTTCTCAGCAGCCATTATCTCCACTGAGAGACAGTTGAATGGTTCTCAACAATTTGTTGAAATGTTATTTTCTGTGCATCTGAGTACATCCATAGTTGCAGTGCATGCATTTTATTGCTGTGTCTGATAAAAGTATAATATAGTACAAATTACGCAACCAGATTTTAAAACAACTGTGTGTGTTCTGCAAGTTTGATAACTTTTTATACTGTTGACTTAAACGGAATGGTGGTCTGAACAGTTACTTGCCATTTGTCCACAGCTAAAAACCCCGGACAGGTTATTGTGTGAAAAATCCCTGCTCTGTATGTTGGACCAGCAGTTAAATGGATAAAAGTAAAAAGCTTTATCGTGGCCTGTCTGTTGTAGAATGCAATACATTATTCGTTGCACCAACCTGCCTTGGCAAGCTTAAATGTATTTCTAGCATTTAACCTCAGATATATATCCAAATCCAGAAATTATAGTGTGACATAGCATCTACCACTTTGATCCAAGCATAACTTAATAAGTCTCTGACATCTCTGTTAGTCACTGGAGAGGAAGAATGTGAATGGCTAACCTGAATAGTACTGGATTTGAAGTTTATTGGAGAAAAAAAAAATCATCTTTGGCTGTTGCCTTGCTAATTCATCTTCATTCCAAATGGTAAACATGTTGCTAGATATGAATGAAAAGCCTCCGGAGCATAAATAATAAATGCTTCTTCCAGCTGTACAGAGAACTTTACATTTTTGAAATTATGCCAGTATTTTTTTTTTTGCTTTTAAATGGATTACATTATTTCATAGTACTACGCTTTCTGCTAGACTCTGTGAAGGTCTTTATCTATGTTCACAACTGTTGATTTTATATGATTACTAGCATAAAACATCATATGCTGCAAATTAAACACAAACAAATGAAATGAATATTCAGGGAATTCTTAGCAATTTGTAGTATTTTGTATGAGCTCAGTGCAGATGTTTAGGAGTTTCTCAGTTCTTGACAAGTAATAGATGATTTTGTTCAAAATGTCTAAATTATGAATATATTTATGTGTTTTCTTACTAGGACAATGTTTGTGAATTTATCTTACCTGAGTTATAATTATTACATTAAATCCACGCTAATGACAATAGTAAATGAAATCAAAATGCGTCTCTTCTCTCCACCTCTTGCCCCCCAACGTTTCTAACCATACAAATAATTGAAGACATGTTGTGGCACTGACTTCCATTCCTTTAGGAGTCCTTTACCCCCTCCAGTTTGGCCTCCTTAATATATAAGGTTCATGTTAGCACATCTTAGGGACAAGACAAAAGTATAAATTAGCTATCCTTCATAAATTCCTTTGAAAACCACAGTATGAATATTTATAAGGGTCCAGCTATCACTTGGGAGACAAACACTGACTTTTCTAGCGGTGAAAAAGGTAATGCCTAGCAGAAGACCACAAAGTGAAATCTTAGGAGAAAAGATTGAGTTAACCTTGGATTTTCTTGGCAACTGTTGTAGTATACTTTCTTTGTATAGATCTGAGAATTCGTTAACAGTGGAAGTAACTCATCTTTATATTTCATAGTAGTGGTATCAGTACATAATACTGAATATACATATGGGGCATTCAGATAAGATGGTATGGTGGGTCTGCAGCTTATAAAAATAAAAACATGAGCATTACACCTTTTAATAAAGGATGAAACCAGAATTATTTTCCCAAGGCAGTCAATTTGTATGACTAGTCTTTTCAGAAAGAAGTTCCAGTTGAGGACTAGAAACTAGTATTTATTGTCTGTCAGTGTCCTGTGAAGATATAGTTCAAAACTATTCAATGGTATTTGAGCCATCTGTATCACCAGAAGTGTGATTAAGGCAAAAGTGCAAGAAGTTTTTCAAAGAAGGCAAAGCTTCAGCGATGAAGAATCTTACCTGTCAGAAGGCATTTGATATACAACTGTATGGTGAATTTTGAGCAGAGATTTGATCTCTGATTTGATTAAATTTCCTTTAAAAGAAAAGGCTTCTTTCTCTCTTTTTTAGGTATAGGAAAACCTCATGAGAAGTTGGTCGTATTTAGGCTGCAGAATGAGTTGCTTAGCTGCTGTTTTGCTGTATTTGCTGCTCTCTGGACATGTATTGCCTCAGGGTGTTCATCCTCAGCTCACCAAGGCATTGCAGCTCTCACAATTTCTTATGCTTCTTTTGAGGGCAAACGTATTTGATCTCTGCTTTGTGCAGTTCAGTGTTCTCGCCCTGTTTCATCATGATGAGTGAAATCCTCTTCAGGCTCCTTCAAAACCTCAAAGTGTCTTGACACAGCTGAACTTTTGCAGCTGAACTGTATTGTGCACCAGGAGTGCATCCCTTGCTCACTACATGAGGGAGTTTTCTGTTTTCCAGCATGGGGAGATATGGAGAAGTAAACAGCTCCTGAGCCGTATCTGAAAAGAGCTCAAGAGTAAGTGCAGGAGTTACTGGAACCAAGTGGCAATTGTGGAATAAAACCATGCAGTCAATAGACATAGACAATAAATGAATAGTCACTGAATCTGTGAACTCATTTAAGATTTGGCTCAACAATAGCAGTAAATGGAAGCAGATGATAATCAGCTTCTGCACTGTTGGTGCAGAGGGTAATGAATGAACATTTACTGCTTCTGTTCTGAGAAGCCATACTGAGTTAGCAGCAGCATTTGGCCAGCTTGGCTTTGATTTTATTACAAGTGTCAGGCGCTTGTGTCTAGACTGGTGCTTTGGCAGCTAATTGATCTCCAGCATTTGATATGCTAATTATTTCTTTCATAATATGCTAATAAGTGTACAGTGAAAAAACACCTTTTAAAGGCTATGAAGATATCTGAGAGGCATATTTGGAAATGGAAAGTAAGACCTGTAAATCTTGATTTATATCAGTACAATATACAAGTGACTGGGTGCTTATAGCTATGGGAATTTAGCTTTAAAATGGGGGTGTTAAGACAGATATTGTTTAGTCATACAGTGACTGTACAGGTGTAACAGGCTGCCCTGCGCAGCCCAAAAAGCTAGAAAGTTGGTGTGGATTAGGGAATACACTGCTCTGTTCAACACACTTAATAGATCTAGGCAGCTTTTTTGCTGCTACTACATGGATGTCCTTTTTTGTGAGGTCAGTAATCTGGACATCATAGTTTTTATCATATTTCCTGCAGTTGGAGAATGAAAAACTAATAGTTTTGTAGTTGAGTAACCTCCCAGTTCTCCTCCAGGATAGCATGTACCTCTCTACATTAAGACTACTTCCGCAGGTAACTGAATTACTTGCTAGCTCTCTGTGAATTCCTAACATTTGACTATTCAAAAGTAGATGTTACTTGACTGCTTTCTGAGATGCGCTTGTATGCTAGATAGTTCATTCCCAATTTTTTTGTCCTTTCCCTTTTTGGATTTTCTTCACACTCTGAGTACTTTTAAAATGCAGTCTGATATGTCTCAGTCATTAGCTTTCTATAGCTCCATGTGGAATTCTAATTGTACACATGCTTCAGTCTTTGAAAGAAAGACGCCTTCAAGAAGAGTTTTCATGCACATTTTCTTTTGTCTGTCTCCACTCAGCTATTTTGAAAAATACTTTTATTAAATATATAAAAACATAAATGTTTTTGAAATCTATCAAGCAAGTCTGTGGAAGGATAACTATTGAGCAGCCTTCCCAGGACCTCGGACAGAGCTGCAAGAACCCATTATTAATGTACCACAGAGCCAGAGGCAGAACCAGCATCCTTCCTGACCTTTGGAGATCAGCCATGTTTAGCAATTGAACAATTTAATTGCATTAAATATTTTTAAAGGAAAACTGCTAGATTTTCTTCTAGACAGACACCTTTTGCACAGACTAATAGGCTGTCTCAGTGCCATTAAGTAGATAGTAATTGGATTACTAATATGTGCTTAAAGTTTTAAATAATAGGAAATTGTCTGATCTACATTTGGCTTCAGTCCCTGGCAGCAGCTTAGATGAACACCTATCAAGTGTGATAAGTGCATGAGCAGACTCTACAACTGTTACTGGGAACAGATTCCATGTCTGCTGTAATAAGCTTATCTGTATGCTCAAAGCCCTAATCACCCTCTTGTTGACAAGAGAGGACTTTGATTTTATCCACAGGGGTATAAGAAACTGATTATTTAGCTCTGCAAACCAAACCAACCCAAATAAATCCATCCATTCATTTTACAGAGGAAAGTTAGTGAACCGAATGCTGAAAATTAAATCAATGGAGCTACGCTTACTGAAGACCAAAGCAGTAAGTCAAAATGCTTTCTTATGTCAAGAGTTATTATGTACAGTTAAATTCATCCAACTACAAAATCCTGCAAATGATGTGGAATCACAATAGTGTTCTAGGCAAAGAGGGTTACATTTTTATACTGAAATTTAGTGTGTTGTATTTCATTTCACTTAGGGTTTCTTCAGAACTGGTATAAAGCTGGTGACAAAGTGGAATTTCTCATTCTGACACAAGCGTAAATGCTAAAAGGATCTAGTCTCCCATAAATGGCATACATTCCTTCTTGTTCTAGCTTTGTCTTCAAACATTTAATTTTCTTCACTTGTAAAACTGATTTTTGGAAGCAACAAGTAACTGACATCCTGAATCTCCCTCTTAAGCTGAGGTTCTCAAAGGAATAATTTTAATTGAAATTGAAGGACAAAATGTATTTTTGCATCAAAACAAGGACTCCTTGATAGGTCTTATTTGTGGCCCTTTACTTCTGGTTCAGAAAATTATTTCCTGGATGCACTTGAACCCTACAGCAATAGACTTGAAAATTAATACTTGGAATACATTGTGGGCTTTTTTGTCTTTTAGCCCAAAGAATTACATCTGTTTGAGACCATGTAGGTATACCATAACTGCTCCTTTGAGGCCTCATCAATGAGGCTAAAATATTTGCCACTTTCATCTGTGTGCACAATATATTACAAATGCCATATATAATAATGTCTTAATATGCTTACAGATTATTCAAACATAGCACACAGAGGTGTTTTTGATACCACTTTAACCAGGGACATAACTAAAACTTCTAAGTGATTTAAACAATGAAGTGTAGCGATTTCACTGTAAAGAGATTTAACATGCTTCAGAAATCTCACATGCAGCTGAGTAGACTTTAAAGAAATATGTTTTGTGAGTGTTTGAATGTTGAGTTGAATTTATTTTAGCCACGTTGGTGCCTCTTGCATTTGCTTTCTATAAATATTCTAGACAACACGATTTATGAGTGGGAATGTTCACCAAAAGAATCACAGCATAACCTTTGTAAGCACAATAGTCAGTACAAGATACAGCATCCACACGGAAGATTCAATGTTATAAATTTCACCCTGTCAACAAGAAAAAGAAAAGATATCTTTGAAGAATTATGTTAGATGAGTCAAATTTATGATGCTAAAAGCTTGGAAGAAAATTCTAAAAATGACCCATGAATAAGTCGGTGGGGATGAGCAGAGCTGACAGATAAATGATACTGCATGAGACCAGTGAATGGTCAGGAAGAAAGAAATCATGAGTAGGGCATGAATCCCAGATAAGACTTATGTATAGAAGAGTTAACAAATTAACAGAAGTATAAAGGGGTTTCAATTAAATATGAACAATTGTTCTCCAGAAAGCTAACGTGCAAAATATATGCCCCCTTAATATGATACATATTGGCTTTCATATATAAACATGCCTTGTTAAAATGATACCAGGCATCTCATGCAGTCACATCATTATGCTCAAATGCAAGGTGCTGTTTCCAAAGTATTTGTTATGCAAGCAATCCACACACATCGGCAGTTGGATTAATGGTACTCAATGGATTAATTAGAGGCTGCCACTGCAGTACGTTCAGTACTTTCTGACAGTTCAGTAATGCGCCTAGGATACATCAGCTTGTATCCTGTGAAACAGATTATTCCAAAATAATTTTCTCATGTGTGATTTTTAAATAGTACTTGAATTTTTAAACCTCTTTCAACAAATGCTTCCAGATACTCCAGGCTAGCTTCAGACAAATTAGGGACTCTTTCTCTTGCCCAATTGAGCTTGGAGCTACCCTGCTTTTCTTACGATGTGTGTTTAAGGTCATTCAACATCTGATGCAAAATGTATACAATATACTGAGTTATTTTTAGAAGACTGGTGCTTCTCAATGAGTAGTGCTAGGTAAATAAACCATATTATAAAACAATATATCTTACTGAAAGATTAAGCTACGATTTCAGCTTAGGTACAAGGATTGCTGAGTTGGCCTTCGAGTAGGCAGCTCTATCCTGCGGGGCGGTGACTTACAGCCTGCCAACTCAGGGACTCATCCTCGTGTGAGTATTCACAGAGTTTGAATGAATGCAGTTCAGAGATAAATACGCCTCCCGTTTTTACATAGTTCCTCTGGACATTAGTATCCCATTTGGCAGTACTCACGATTTTTGATCATATTGAAAATAAACATATGCAATAATGAAAACTATGGCTCAGGAGAATAGTGTTGAAGTGAGAGTGTACACCTGTTAAGACTCTGAATTTTGAGCTGTGATATTTCCTCTGTGTTACTAAATATCTCATAAATTTTCCCCACCTTCTTAGCAGCCACAAAGAACCATGCTGTAGATAAAAAGTCTTGATGGCATTTGCTTTTTAAGTGGTTGTTACTGGAATAATCTACTTGTCATAATCTGGAGCCCCCCGGTTGCTGCTCAGCAATTCTTTTTGTATGAGAATTACACTTATTATAAAGATCAAGCCACTTGTTCAAGGGTCCCAGTGCTGCAGTCAGCAATGATACACTCACACAAATATTGCCTTTACTGCAATTGGAGGGAAACTGTGGAGCAAATCTGATTTTGTAACGAACCTCATTCACAAGAGCTCTGTCCCTCTGCCTTGCTCTGGAGCAGTGCTTACACTTGTTCTCATTCTGTTTTACTTTATCTTTGTAGATCCTAAGCATCAAGAGCTTGTATCAAATCTGTCCAGGAGAAAAAGAAAAAAACAGTCACGAATAACTAATTCCACACTTGAACTATCTTTATGACTAAGTAGAAATATTACAACCTATAACAAGAGTTCCTTAAGTATCAGGAGAGAAGATGTTCAGTTTTCCCAGCAATTAGTTTCATCACTGTTGCGTTAACTCTATTTTCCAGCTTGGAAATGGAGGAAGAGGCTTGGTGATTTAGCCCAATGCAGTATGTTATAAAGCACAACTCTTAGTTGTAGCACAGTGGCAAGTAAGTCAGAGAAGATTTTAAGAATGTTCCCTTTACTTTTCCCTTTATTTTTAGAATATTCCCTTTAGGGGCTTTAATTCATAAACAATATTTTATGTAAGTATGACAGGATGACACTAAAAATTAAATGTGGATGCAAATTAGTAAATATTATTGTAGTCTAATGTTTGTGGCACAAAAAGCTTAAAAATATTCTTGCAGAAAAATAAATATTTGCCATTTCTTCATCTATTAGGGAAGATATTCTGAAATCTCCTCCTGGTTTTAAGAATTTCACTCATCTTTTCACAGCATGGTGATGGCACATCAAGCCAGGCACATCTGTAACTTGTGGCACACTACTGTGCCTGACGCCTTTGACTTCCCAGCTCAAACAGCTAAGTACTCTTTTACCACTGCTCTGACTGAGTATGGTCTTTGGCACACACAACCCAGGATCAGGATTTGAACTTACACTTTTGGATTTCTAGCATTTCCTTGAACAGCTCTGACACTAAGCCCTTTATCAGATCAAACAACAGAAAAGAAATTACTTTACTTATTTGACTGTCGTAGCTCAATGGCTCTGTATTGAATTATTTGCCATTGATCCAGAGTAAAACAGCATCATACATAAGCTTGCATGTGCTGGATAACTTCAAGTCGTAATTTTTGGAAGGTATCTGGTTGCAGTCGTTTTACAAGCAGAAAGAAGCTACAGTGATTCTTTCAGTCTCATCCTTACAATCTTTACAGCCTATGAGATCATATTTTACTTCCATAATCACAGATAAAAATTAGTTTGGTGTATGTTTAATGATTTACAGAGTTAGTGTAATAAATAGATGACTAAGGCTCTTAGCATTGTACAAACAAATCGATTGGATTTTGACGTATAGACATCTAATTATTTTGAAAATTTGTATGTAAGTGCTCTCCTTTATCTTTGTTTATCATTACTATAAACATTTTGGATAGATTTATGAGAGTTTAGATTTTGATGCTTTAATCCTCAGTTGTTTTTTAATCATTTCATTTAGAAGGGGTTTAGCTTCAGAAGAACTGCTGCGAAAGTGATCTTTAGTTAAACCTGTGAAGTGTGAAAATCATCTGTCAAAGCAGATGTACAACATGTCTACTGTTAATATCTCTTTGGCCTTTAATCCTATTTTTCCGGTTTGTGTGGGCAGTGACAGTTAACTCAAGTTTCAATCAAACCTAGACGAATAGGATTTTGCCCTGCCCTACAGTCAGCTAGTCAGACAATCAGGGATTTTTTCACACTATTCACAAACTCATTAGACCTTTGTTCAGACTGGCTGAGGCACAGCAAGGATGTAGAACACGCTCTTTCATAGTCCAGGATATTTTTCACAGGCTGAAGATTAAGGATTTATGGGGAAAATATTTTCCATTTTATTTGAAAATGGAATCGATGTAATTTGCAACTGAAAATTTTTGATATGCATTATAGAAGAAAAACATTGAAGCAGGATCTGTTTCACAAATGAATTACCTTAATGCCATTCATTTTATAATACTTAAAATATTGCTAACCACTTAAATGCAAACTATTGAAATTTTTTACATTGCATTACTGCTATTTTGATACATGTTTTCTAATCAACATCCATCACTCTGCAAAGAAAGAAATGTAGTTTGTGACTTCATTTCATGATGGCATACTGTGTGAAAGATACTGAACAAAGCAATGAAATATAAAATTACCAGTGAATTCAGATCTTAGATAATGAAAATATAGATGGGGGTAATGCCATTACAATACTGAATATTTCTATTTGATGTTAGTGGGGAGTTAGATGACTACTGTAAAACACATAGAAATGGACAATCAGTTCCCCAAAGATCTTTTCATCTTAAATGATGAAAAGATAACAGGTTAAATCAAAATGGAACTGGGCAAGTGGCAGAAAGGGTAAGTGAAATCTGTTATGAGCATTAAAATCAAATAAGTTTACTTAGATCTGCCCCTCTAAAATATGATTGCAGCCTGGCCAAATAGAGTTAGTATAGTGACAAGTAAATGCATTTTTGACAATTATAATCTGAAAAGGTTTGGGCTGGTTAACTCTTCTCACACACAAGTACCTATTCGTGCAAATAACCTTATCAGAGCCAGAGGATGAAATACCCTACACAAGTCAATAGTGCAGCTGCTATTGATTACAGTAAAGCCAAAATACTTCACAATCTAACGGCCGGTGTAAATAAACTGGTCTCCACATTTGCTATCAAATCTACAGCCTGACCCAGGTATTTTGTCTGAAACATACTTGGTGCAGAATCCTCAGCTAAAATTACATAACCCTTTATTTTGTAATTTTCTTATGCCAATCTTCTTCCATCTGTGCGCATTCTAGTTTCTTGCAAAAACTATCTCCACAGACAATGACTTTTTTTTTTTTTTTCCCTTGGACTGCCAGAACTCTACGGAGCCTCTGCATGGATCTTTACTTTGTCACACTCATTAGAACTTGAGATGAAACCTATTGAGGTGACTTAACATCATCTCAGAACACCAGCTGCTTTGGCATTTCACATGTCATATGGGTCAAGACATAATAGCATTTCTAATTGTCAGCCACAGAATGAGACACAAAAATAGTGAAAGGAGGAAGGAAATCCCTGTAGGGTGAACTCAAGGTTATCACTCCACTTCTGACAGAATGGAAAAACTAACTCACTGACATGAAAGACTGAGCTACTTCTATAGTAGTGTTCTCTAATGGAAAGGCACTGAAAGTTGTTCTGCCTTTTGTCCTGGATTTCTAATCTCTCATGTATTCTTTTCTTTCTTTCTTTCTTTGTCACAAGGCGGGTACATTCCATTCCATTCTGTGAATTCTAGCTCTAAATCCAAGTGTGTATTTCTGGCATGGTGACTTCGAAAATATATTTAATTCAACATATATATGTGACTGTGTGCGTACATCTAGTACACACATGCAATACTATAAATGACGGATACAAACATGTATTTGTGCTTTATGTAACTGTATCATAGAAAGAAAATAGAACTTTCCAGTACCATAATGACAGTGAACCATCTGGTCAAAGGACACAATTTCCCATCCAGCAACGGGGAAACTATTCACCTGCTACTGGACTTCAAAGTTTGTAGACCTAAAAGGGTTTCAGGGGAGTCCCATAAGCTTATTGACTCTAGAAATCCACCAAAGCAGGCCCAAGTGTGGACTGTAATAATTATCCATACTCCAGTATTTGGAGATGTAACAGGAGGTAATTTGTCCTGCTCCTGTGCAAAGCCCTGAGACACCTGCAATGGAGTTTAATAACTGTGTATCATGGCTACTGCACTGAAAGCTGTAGTCCATGTGGGAAGTGGTGCTAACAGAGGTAGTAGAGAGGAAATGCATCTTACTTGCTATAGAAAGAAGTGCAATATTAGGTCTTTTCACAGTGGCAACTTAATTTCCAAAACCACCAAATCTAAGTGGACTAAGAGTTTTGAAAAGAAATTTGAGCAAGAAATAATCCAGTTCTGAACGTGTAAAAGCATTTGATGCATTGCAATGTATTTTATACATATGCAGACTTTAAAATACAGTGGCAAGTCTTTTGCATATATCTAGCCATAATCTGTGTTTTATTTTGCACTTGGAATTGGGCAGAATTCTTCCAACTTCACGGAGACACGCATTAGTAAGAACTGAGTAATAAAAGTGAAGGTCTCAGGGTTTGTACTCCATGCAACTAACCTATTTCACTTCTCAAATGTATTTCAAAGCCTGGTATTTTAGGCTAAATGTCTGTAGAGTACCAGGAAGATACAGGTCCTGCAGTGGCTGACCCGCTGTTTCGCTGGTTGGTGGTTAGTATCAGGGTGGCAGGGAGCTTGTGTGTATTCCTGGAAAAGCCTCCTATTCCTGTCCTTTGCTCACCAGCAGCACACCGGAACGCTGGAGGCAGTAAGTTCTCTTTTAAGCATCTGATGTTCTTTGAAAGTTCCTGCAGTGAATCTCTGACAAAGTTAGTTTTTGCAGTGTGTACCTCTACAGTAAGTTCTGTTTTCTTACTGCTAGAAGGAAGATCATCCTAACGAATGATTCTCAGAAAAGTAGTGTATCATTTAGATGATCTAGAGAAATCCCGAGTTTATCCAGATCTATGGCAAAAATCCTGTGCACTTAAAAGGGAATAAATTTTACATTTATGATTTTCACAGAACAGCCTAGGATGTGGGAATAAAAAGGGAGTATGTCTCTTAACAATTGGTTTCTTCTAGTATTCTATCTGTATTTTATCCATAAAAGCTACGCAAGATAGAAATATTAAGAACATCTAATGTTGAACATTCAACATGTTCAACAACATGTTGAACAAAATCCTCATGCTGCAATATCCCTGGATGCTGTGACTTTTAGCTTCTGTAGGCAAACCTGAGTTTCATATTTCTTTTCCTGTACCTGGTTAATTGCCTCTCTTCCCTGCTAAATTTCCTGATATCAACACTTGCCAGATACCAAGGTTCTGGAAACATGCTTAAAAATTTGGGAGTTCAGTTTTGTGGCACATCTCTAATCAGTAGCCAGGAGGCTTTTATGCAGTCAGGAGCAGATGTTAAAGATTAAGTAGAGTCTGTTCATATGTGATTACTTCAGCAAACATGTTAAGAAGGATACTAAAGTTCATAATTTCAGGCTTCATTGCTGGTGAATAGTCTACAGTTTTTCTAGACTTATGATACAAGTGAAATTGGTCTTTTTTGACAGTGGTACATGCTTAAGGAATTACTCAATTTTTTTTTTATTTATTTTTTTTTTAACTTCTGGGAGTTGTAAATGGCAGCCCAAGTAGCATTTTCTTAGAAGCAAATGGATTAAATAAACTACTATAACCTAGCTAATATAAACACTACTTAGTTTTTGTTTAGAAGTTTTTGCAAGATTGTTAGTGATAGTCGCCAGACAGAAGTGTGTCAGCAAAGTTTTATGTCAGATCTCCTGAATTCCAGACCTTCATCCTAAACACAAAAACTTTATATTATTGAGAATCCAAATGAATTTTACATACATATTGAAGTTCCAGTATTAGATATTACAGTTGCACATCAAAGATAAAGACAGATAGTAGCTAGCATGCAAATGCTGTTTCCAAAGAGAATAAAGCCCTTTTGAAGGCAGTAGAAACTGTCAAAGTTAAATTAAAAATTAAAAATCCATTCTGTGGGCTGCAGAGATAGATGCTAGGCTGCCTGACAGCCACGGAGTCAGAAAGTTTTAAAAATCTCTGAAATGCAATAGTAGATTATCTGTACTCGCTGTGCTTCCCCGTCTACCCCAATCAACTTTTATGTTACAGTGAAATAAAATCACTGTGCCTATGAACTGTTCTTCTTGGTAATAAGGAAAAAAACTTTCCTTTTTTAAACATTTCAAATTATCAAGTATTCAGCTTGCTTATGCTGTAACATGTAATATATTGGTGTAAAAATTATAGACTTTCTCAGTTTTTTAATCATTTATGATTTATTATTTATGACAATGTACTGCTGCATGCTAGTCACTCAAAATGAAGACTGATACGGCCTTCAATGTGAAAAAACACTGGCTACAGTTACAAAGAGTGTTTCAATAAACTACTACATGCAGTACATTATATTATATAGACATAATA
>NW_009596048.1:0-40723 GCF_000690535.1 Cariama cristata | reverse complement strand
TTTTTTTTTGTTCGTTTGTTGGGGTTTTTTTTTGTTAAAGAATATGTTAAAGAATTAATTTCAAAGTACCTGTAAAGATGGCATTCCCCTTAAGCAACATACATATCCAACGTATTCAATACAGACATCCAATTATCAAAATTCACTAAGTGCAATTAAATTCACTATCTGAGCTGAATAAATTCCCCTAGAAACAACAGAGGAGCAGAAAACTCCCAAAGGTGGTGTACATTGTTTATTCAGACCCCATTTCTACTACACCAAAGGAGAGAGAAATACCATTAAGCACCTTCTATTTCGAGGAGTCATTTTCACCACAGGTAAAGTGACATTTTAAATGTCTCCCAGAGAGCAACAGTGACATCCAGTGGAAGCATACTAGCTTCAAGGTAAGCTCTGCAGGAAGGTCAGATGGAGTACACCATGCTAGATTGGAGGACTCAAAAACTGAGAGCTAACCTCATTTCTCCCTGCTACATACAAAATATCATTGACTGAACACAGTTCTCCAAGCACAAGCACATTTCTCTAGACTGGAAAAGCATCCCCTCTTCAAGGCACCACTGAAATTTCTACAGTAATCACAGTCTTCAAGACTTGCATTACTCCACATCTACTGTCCAGACCAGCATAGGGTAACAATTAGAAATAGGACACAATTTAAATTAGCTTTGTGAAACAATTTGTAGGACCATCCATCCCTGCTCACCTCTTATTTCAGGATTCAAGCTTCAATAACAGAAGGGGATTTGGGAGGGAGGGGGAGCAAAAGAGAAAGGAAGTGAAGAGAATGTTATTTGCCTTCTATTTTTGCTTCACACCAAAAGGTAAGTTGGGTTAGGTATGCAACAGGCCAGAAATGATTTAGACACCACCCTTCTCCCTATTGGTGCTACAAAAAGTACCACATTAAAACATTAAAACTTGGCACCTCTACTGTAATGGCCATGTTTTGCCACAGGCCTATAAATATTAAGTCTGTGATAACCCCAAGAAGAAACAGAGTTAATAGGTACATCTCAAACTCCTTTAAATCCCAAGGCACTCTTGTGCCAAAGCCTAAGTGAACCACTGGCAGAGGCAGGCGGATGGAGTAACGTTTGTCTATTTTAAATTAAGAGCATCATACCATCCAGCTCCGCTGACCAAGCTGCCAGGAAGGAAAGAAACAGGAGTAACAGCTAATGGCCAGCTACAGTACTCAAACACACATGAAACCAGCCTGTCCATACATAGAAGGCTGCACTTCGACTGAAATTTGTATTTGCTTACAGAAATACTAGCATTCTATCTCTGCAAGTGACACTGTTTGGCAATCTCCAGCCAAGAGCAGGTCCTCACCCTGCTCCTGCCTGCCAGAAAGCAAAAGCTGTTCCCCTCCCGTGTTTCAGTGATCTTAGTCCACTTAACTTACCTCTATACTCTATAAGTGTCACTTTTAAACCAAGACAGACATTACTATCATGGTTTTCAAGGTAACTTCAGATAACAAGCATCTGTGCAGACTGCTAAAAGCATCCAAGCTACATGCTGTCCATGGTTTATACTGAGCACCACTGTATATACCATGGCATCAACTGGTTGTGTGTCAGCTGAGATCAGGCTCATGGGTTTTTTGTGCTATGTGATCTTTGTTTTATACAAAAAGTTGAAAGAAAGTAGGTCCCTGCACTGATTTCCAAGGAGGAGCATGTCTGGCACTGGAAAGAATAGAAGTCACAGTTCCTGATAAGCTCTGGCAAGGGGATTGCCACAACCCAAAACCACTAAGGAATAACACTCTTAACAAAGCTAGGGTTTCCAAATCACTAGTAATTAATGCAATACTACATTAATTCACAGTCTTACTAAGGAAAAATTATAAAATAATAGGAACTAATCTTCAATAGACAGCTCCTTTCCAATTTGAGTTACATTTTAAATAGCTGAAGAACCCTCTACAAACATCAAAGAATGGGAAAGTTTTGCACATACTACATTTCCAAAAGCACAAATGGCATTTCTGTGATGAGTGAAAATGGAAAACAGTAATCCAGACATTGAAAGCCCAGTGAAAGAGTGCATGGACAGGTGAAACTTAATGACTACCAGCTGTTCAAAAAAAAATAAAGCAGGTAGCTTTCAACATTCTAGATTTGACTTTTCCTACTTTGCTTAGGTATTTTACCTCCCTTAACCGATTCTCCCCTCCCATCAGTCCTAGTGTTTGCACAGGAGATATGAAGAGGTCTTCCAGAATTCAGTATGCAATAATTAAGCTTTGTGGTACCGGTCATGCTCAACTGGCTAATCTAACACTGCTCCTGTAGAAGAACAGCACCAAAAATCTCAAAGGAACAGGTTTGTGTGGAAACAAGCCACTATAGGAACAAAAAGGTAAGTGAGAACCATTGGTAAGAAATTTCACCAATAATTGAACTACTGTTCTCTGGCTCTGTTTAAGATCACTCTTGGGAAAAGCTCCCAAGAAAAAGCAGTGAAACAAATGAAACAAAGTGTTTGTCCTCAGTCTTGGGTTATCCAGCTACAGGTTCTTTTACACCAAAAGCAACAGGCTCCAAGGCAAGAAGCAAAACACACACAGTGATCTCCTGAAGTGTGAACAACAGCTTCCAGCTAATTTTCTTCATCAGAATAATTTGCCTCTCCCTAATGAAATAGGTATCTATATGCTGTGTAACATATATATCATGTGCATGCCTGTGTATGTTACTTATGTTTACATATGCATAAATAATGCATGTTATGGATATACATATGCAGACACACACATATTATAACATGCCCATTTGTTATTATTTTTGCTTGATGTTTGGATTTTAGCAGAAAAGTTTGAGATCTTGGAAACTTTTAAAGCTTAACCTATCTTCATCCATCTCAAAGCTGACACAGAATAGCAGCTTGGAAAAAATATAAATCCTGCCTCCGCTTCTTCTCTTTGAATTATGACTCAAGCATTAAAACAAGCCACACACAGCAGCAACGTAAGTGGGTGAATTACATTAATTAGCCTGAGATGCAGAACTTAAAAGGCAATTTTTATTCTGACCAATAATGACTTGTCAGGACTTGCCTTATTGTTCCAGAGCCTTACAGAACAAATCTATTCGCTGTAAGATGACAGAAATTAAAAGCTGATCCTCTAATTTCTGCAAAGAATCTTGTCAAACCAGAACACAAGGGAAAACAGTTGTAGCAGCACAGCTGCTCCCATCCACTAACGGGCAAAGCTGTTGCAGGTTGTTGCAGTCTCATTCAGAGCCTCTTGGAAAGCCAAGCTGAGGGTGCCTATACTCTGCCTTTTCCTCTCTCAGGTCCTTCATCAAGATCAGAAAACTCTGATAAACAGCCTGCAACAATATTTTAAAACAATGTTAACACCCAAAATGAGAGAAAACATAAGCTTTCATTTGTTTGCCATGCACACCCTTCTCTCCTCACATTGATCAGATAAAGAGAAAAGCAAACTGAAAAGTTTCAGGGGAAAGAGCAACAACGTAGGGGTAAAATCCATTGGCTTGTGAAAAATTAAGCTTCACACAGCAACAACAAAAAAAAAGCTGAAAGACTATTAGAGGGCTAGTCATTAACAGAGGCTTCCTGGAATATCTTCCAGAAGAAGGCTCTGTTGTTAGCTGCTTGTGAGGTAGACACTCATTTAGTTCAGTGATAGAAAATCATTTATTTTGCTCTGATGCAGCCTCACAGTCAAATTAAGATGAAGAAAACTCAGTGAGATCTGCAGTAAGGCTCCACAAAGAACACAGTCAACTGATACAGCTATCCAGTTCTGCTCAGACAAACTCTGGCTTCCTGATATGAAGAAACCTGGTACTGTTTGCTAGACTTTATTCTCCAGTGAATTACAGCTGGACTCTAGAGCTCAGCTGGATCCAGCCTTTTCAATGATGAAACCAAGGGGTTACCCCCTTGGAGGCTACCCACAAAATGGATGATGCAACTCCAATGCCTTTCTGCCTGGTGTTCTGGGCTGGAACCAGGTTATCTGTACCAGGGTGAAGGAGTTCAGTTAGGCCTGTAAACATACCACAAGAGATAGAAACGAAGTCTTAACAAGAACATGTGTTTATAAATGAATGGGCAGTGTGCTCTTTCTGGCCAACGTTAGCCATAGTTCGTACTAACCGTACTATCACAATGGGAAGAATGATTATTTTCCCAGAGTCTGAGGATGCTGAACCAGGCAGGAAGAGATCAAGCAAACCTTCTCAACTAGCCAGGCTTGCTCACCATGACAGCTCCTTTAGTCAGCTAAGGGTCTGGTACCTGGGTTAGAGTTCATCCCACTAGAAATCTCTGGTTTCCAGTAAGATAAGTGGAAGACACCATGGGAGCACGCTTCTTGCACGGAAAGAACTACTAGCTGCTCTTGCTAAAAGAAGGATGTGAGCAATGAAAGAAAAATGACATCCTTCTCGCTTTCACAAGGTTTACAAGCAAAGTGTCTTCAAGCACAGGTCAAAGTAAAGACCCAGCTTTGTCCACACCACAAAGAAGGGAGAGGAAAGGAGAAGCCTTTTCCTTTCTGAACCTGTGTCTTCTTGCAAAAAAGTTACAAGGTCACATGTTGCAACAGGCTTACACGAGCAGGCTTCCATCACTGAAGGAGTGAAGGTTAAGCAGCTATGGGTAACCATCTCAACTGCACTGCTTGTGAAGGATGTGGGGAAGAGCTCCTGAGCATCCTTTGATTAGTTGTAGTAAGACTCCTGCCCATCCCTATGAAGCTTCTGCTTGGACAGCCAAGCAGAGTAGAGAGCAGTGGAAACATCTTGATCACTCATCACACTGTTGTTCTTTTAAGTAAATGGTCTACCTAGCTATTCCAAGACGAAGACAATCATGTATCAGAGTAAAGCTTCCTGGAGTGAGAACACATCTTCAGAAAAATGAGGTGACAAGCAGATTAGGAAAAATAATCATTTTGCAGACCACATTTATCCTGAAGGCTGAAGGTTGGATCCCCTGCTGTTCAATACAGGATTCCTCCCTTACAACACTTAAAGATAAATAAATAGCGGATTTCACAGCAAGTAAAAAAGAAAAAAAAACGTACAAAAGTATTCATAAGTATTAATGGATGCCAAAATTAGAGACAGTTACCAATTTGGAAGCCAAAAGGTCAAAAGAGAAGAGGCACATCTGGCCTATGAGTAACTCGGGAGGAATTTATTTACACAAGGAATGAGCGGCTGACAGAATGAACTGCTGCAGTCAGTACAGAGACCATGGGCTGAGCGCAGGAGGCACCCAAGGTCACCAAACAAAACAGAACCAGCAAAGGAAAGAGGTGGAGTCAACTTTGGACATTCAGTTATGGGCCTCAGACAACTTTAAAAAAAAGTGATCTGATCATAATTAGTCTCTAATGAATTGAACAGAACCATTTTGGAAAAATTACCATTGAATAAATAAGCATAGTCCAAAATACCTGGAGAAAATTTTAAACCCAGCAATGCAGAAAGAAGTCTAAATGCCTGTCTCAACTGAAAGACGCATTTGAAGAGTCATGGCTACTTGTTTAAAAGTCCTTTCTGCTCAAGTGCTGCTCTTCCCAAGCTTCACTTTGTGAAGTCTGCTACGTTGTTAGCTTTCAAATTTGGTAGCTCCACAATTGAGTACCATTTAACTTCAAAGGAGCTAAAGATATTTAAAACGTTAGTGTTCTTGAATTTCAAAAGAGCAGAAAGACTTCTTGGCAAGACAGTGACAGAAGAGAACTCTGCACCTCTGCCCGAGTCTCCCAAATTGTCCTGCCAAGGGATTATCTGCTTTTGAGTCTGCACATACACTCACATAAGCCAGTCTCTCAGAGTCCTACCAGGAGCTGAAAACTAAGCTGCCCACATTTAAGCTATACGGTTGCAGAATTCACAACTGAAGAGGCAAGAGAAACACTTCCCCATCACCTGTAAGCTTATGTTCTGCTGTACCTATTACTTCTCTCACCAGGATACCCTTAGCCGAGATAAACAGACTACATACAACCCTTGCAGACTGTGTATTTCACTGTGTTTTGGACATTTGAAGCTCCCACTTCCCCTGTTCAAGATAGCATTGCCTCCGAGGTACTGCAACAAAAACAAGTTCTAAAGTATTTTTCTTTAGAAAGCTATATACAGAGGATTAGACTAAAGTCTCCTTGTCAGTCTCCTCCCTTGCAAAGTAGTATTTTGCACAGAGTTCCAAGATGCAGAAGGTTTATGTTTAAACTTGAGTAAAGAATCCCTATATCAATGAATATTTCCTATTTTCCATAATATTTCATGAAAAACTGTTTACCAACTTAGCTTATACGACAATGTTTTTATTCATAATTTTCACTGTACAAGTTTAGGTAAACACCCAAGCACTTTCTAACTGTCCATGTGACATCAACTGTTCAGCATTTGCTCATAACACTTGACCAGACATAGTCTTCTTGGAATTAGTCAACAATAGCAGCAAATCTGACACATAATGAAACAAGTGTTCTTGTATACTCATGTCAGCTGTAACCACATATATGAAGCTTTCCTTTTATTTGGGGGAAAAAAACCCCACCACCACCACACCTCCCAAAATAAAACACATTATCTGCCCTCTCTGGAAAGAACAAATTGTATGATGAATGTTTTCACAACGCATCAGATCTGTGAACATGTCCTTCAATCTGACCCTACACAACTCTTAATACAGATAGACCCTTATGCTTACAGTTACTGACCCCAGGACAAGCATAAGAGCCCATATTTATGGAATCACATGCAAAATCCATACCTCCTATTCTGACTTCCCTTTAGGTCCTCACCACTCAATACTGCAGCTTAAAGCAGGAATTTTACTCTCAGCCCTTAGATTCTAGATCAAAGCAAACACAAATGCTTATAGGATCAAGATATAGAACTATAAGTCTTAATTTCTTTCCAGCAGCTTCATATAGCGTGCATCATGAATCCTTGCCCTTAACTTCAGTTTTTCAAGGCCATTATGCAACACTTAAGAACAATCATTAGCTTATAATTTATGAGTAAGCACTTATTTCAGAGCTACTGTAATACTGATCTAACATTTAGAGTCTCACATCTAAGCTAACAGGTACTTATAATTCACTTCTGACGGTTTTAGTGTTTTCTTCATCACACTTTCCTGTCTATGTTTTACACCAGAGTCATGACTGCAATTCCTGCTCATCATGAGCTTCTCTTTCATTCGCATTAGTCTTTGCACAGAGCAGTTTTACTTTCAAAGCAAGCCGCATTTCCCAAACCTCATATATTTACAGAAAACACAAGGAGATGGGCAGAGCAACTTTGAAGTTTATGCCTATTGTTGCAAACAAACCCAATACCCTGATTCATAATGAACTTTAACCAACTACCTGAGAAACCAGCATCTTCTAAAGGCTTCAGTTTCCCCTTTGCCTACGGAAGTGAAAATAGGTTTAGATCAAGTTTGTTTTCAAGCTTACTAACCTTGACAATGTCTCATGCCTCTTACCTCACAGGTTATTTAGGATTCTTTTTTTCTTCCTATTCATCTTGATGACAAACTAGTTTTGATGTTTGTGTTCAGTTATTCTTTCTCAGCACTTGCATGTTAGTCTGACTCTCCCCATGAGAAACCAGATACTAGACTGAGTGTTTTACACAGTCACTGTTTTGATTAGTATTTCTGCTTTCACAACGCTTAAGAAAAAAAATTATACAGCTACACATGAGAGCATAAGCTCTCCTTAGAAAAATATTCTCTGACTTAAGGGTAAAAAGAGATTCAAGATGTGTCAAGAATAGCATGCATGTGTTTCAGGGGTACCAAAACCAAGTAACAACTTATGTTTTAAATGTAGTCACATCCCAGAATGTCTGCAAAATCTCAGTATTATTCAAGAAACAGAATCCTGGCACACTAACACAGCAGTAGAGAAAGATGAAGCAGCTTCACTTTTCACTGAAGGAAGATGTGACCTTGGCATGAAATCCAGAATCACAGGTGGCAGTTTCAAGTCTGATTTTGATGGGAAAAGTAACTGCTCTTAACAACAAAAATCCACCAAAATAAGTACTTCATTATTAAAAAGCAAACATTTTGCTAAAAATAAGAAGGAACTGAATATATAGTGAAATTTAAGTCTTGCAGTAAGTTGTAGTAGTGACAGGACTCTTTAAGAGCCCACCACAATACATTTCTAAAAGATAAGAGTCATGAAATTCACTTCAAAGACAAGAGTAGACTGCCATGAATGGACAAGTTATTATGGAGCCAAGATTTCCACGCTCAGGTTATACTTAAAATAACAAACCAAGCCGTTTTCAGAGACATCAGCTTCTTTCTAACAGCAAAGTACATTTCATGTCAATTCTAAATTTAAACTTAACCTATGGTACCCAAAACAAGCTCTCAAACTATGTTGTTTACTCTTCCCCTTCTAACTTTAGCAATTATAACTGCCTTAATATTAAGCACTGCATTCCTAAGAACCTAATATACAAGGATACAGAGTACTAGTCATATTTTGCATTTCCATTCTTATTAAGTGTAGCGAGCTCTTAGTAGAGACCGGGTATAGGCTCTAGCATGCTATATGATTGTTCTTGTAACAGGCAGCCACGATACAGCTGATACCCCCCAAAAAAGTTTAGACTATACCAGCTTTGGCAGCACCACACTGTGTGACATTAGACAAAAATTGAAACTCCACTCCTTTAAAGCAGGATAGAGCTGCATCACATTTTCAAGGCAATACAATGTTCTTAACTGCACAAAAGAGACCGCATTCTTGAACCGTATCAGACTCAGCTAAGACATTGGTCTTAGTTGTGTCAGCTAGCATCCAAGCTCTCCGTTGCAACCACCTTCACCGCTGCTTTTTAACCAGGGATAGTTTTACTGTTGAAGGCAGTCAAAGGTTTAATTTACAAGTCTCTATTCATGCTCATAGCTAACTTGGCAGATCTAGCGGAAGCACCATTTGTGCTATTCAGACCAAAAGATAACACCACATTTGCCCAAGGAGTACATAGAAAGGAAGAATCCCACTGACTATCACTCAATTTGACCTTCTGTAAGTTGCACATAACACAGTAACTTTCCAACAGTTTTTATATTCAGGAAGTACTGCTGGGTACAGTACAGCAGCTCCCATGCTGCACATCCAAGCCAAAGGCTGCATTTGGGTGGCAGTTCAAAACACTCACTCCTTTGAAATAATTTAGGTCCCCAAACCAAAGTATGTCTCTTGCATGTGACTCAGCATGGACTCACTTTGCCCTCTGTAAAAAACACAGCACCTGGTCCAAACCAATGTATTACACTTTGAAGAATATACAGTGCCCTGTTTCCCATAGGCTCAAAGCATGAGTAGAGCAATCCCTCGTCAATCAACACCACATGACATGGATTTGCCCATCTGCAGCACACAAACAGTTGGTCCCAACACCATGTATTAGAGGTTTTGCCAGGTAAACCCTCTTCCACAGGGGAATAGTTTTGTTGGAGAGACAGATGTTCAAGGGTGGTTAGTCATTGTTCAAGGGTTTTGTTCAGCAGCTACCTTCAATGCACATCTTAGAGGTTCTATAATGAAGAACTAAGTTTTAGAAGAGCTCAGGAACTACCTTCCTTTCCTCTTAAATTACTACTGTATAATATGCTCTGGTAATAACAGCAGTACACGTCAGGGTAAGCTTACCATCATCTCCCATTAGCAGACACCTTGTCTACACCATTTAAGCCACTCCTTGGAATGTTACAAACTGCAAATGGTATTTCTTCCCATAAAAGCTTTGTCTCTGCTGTATTTCAGCCCAGAATTATACTACACAATGTCTTAAATTAAAGCAGACAAAGTTCAAAGTTAGTCCAGTTCAACAGGCTAACAAAGAGGTCACTGGACTGCTAGTTTCATAGCCTCCCTAACTTTAGAGTTAGAACACAGGAGAGGAGGAAAAGGAAGAAGTCAGTTTTAGTCAAAACCAGCCAAGGATCAATAAAACACTTTCACCACCTCCTTCCTTCTGTGATTGCTTCCTACCATCCTCTCCTACTCACCCTAGCACTAACATCCTCTGGTTTTGTTTGCTTTCTCTACAGAGCACTTCACATTAGTAAGGCATCAGGTTTAGAGCTGCAGACTCAAATATTTCCCTTCACAAAGTACTATGTCCATTCCAACACCTCCAGCAACAGACTGAAGTCATATTAAATAAAAACACTACTATGTTTAAGAGAGAACATAAGTTCAGTAGCCTGGTAAAAAAGATCTAAGTTGGTAAGATTGAAAACACTGCCACAGAGCAACAGATGTCAACTAGAAGCTTACCTTTCAACTGAGGCAACGCCACATATGCATAAACCCCCCGGTTCAAACACTGCTTTTCAGCTTACAGCTCGTGTTGAACAAGATGTACCAAAAACAGTCACAGTAATAATATATTTCAGAATCCTGTAGGTACACTCAAACATATCAAAAATCTCCAAATAACGACAAGACAAAACAGAGAATTTTAAGTGAAGCAGCACCATGCGCAAAAATTGGAACTCATACGGGCAGTAACTTTAAAGGGTTACTCTGATAACAGCTGTGACATCCAACATCAGCACTACACTTAGATCAGTGCATCATGGTGAATACAGTCAGAACTCAGATGTCTCTTAACACATGGTTCATGGAACAGATATGAACTAATGCCTCCAAGTATTTAGGAAAGCTCACCTATTTCTCATGCATGAAGTCTATGCACAGAGATTTCTTGTCTTTGCTGACTGTCAGTGAAAAGATATCATGAACAATATCTGTTCTCAGGGCTGACACCAGGCTAAAGGATTCATACCAGCTAGCAAAACTGACTTCAGCTGTTACTCATGTCTGTGCTTTCTTCTGTGTACTATCATCCAAGCCTACCACACGTTCTTAAACACAGGCTGTTAATAAAAAAAATGCATATATAACATGCACCAAGTTTATTTCCCTTTTAAAGTCACTATATATCATTTTCCTATAAAGCATGTACAGTTAAAGAAAAGAAACAATGTATGATTGGTTAAAACCAGATATTTTACAGCTCAAATAAATACCAAGGAAAGACAGCTCTACAGTTCAACTGCCTGAAAGTCACATGCTTTCAAGTTGCATATAGTATACTGAAAAGCAACTCTACACAATTTCTGTATGCTGACCTACCAGAGTATGATGGGACCCATCCACATTAGTGCCAGACTTCTGTGTTTTCAGTACATCACCATAATCTGCTGCATCAAAGTTAGTCTTCCACACCATCACCTGCAGAAGAAAGTTATCTCTATCAAAATTTTCCACCTATGTTTGCTTAAAGGTCAATTTTGTCAACACATCAGAAAAGAGTCAGCAGATGTACACAAAGTTTACATAAGAAAGCTTTGCCATTGATTAAATTAAGGATATTATTTGTAAATACGCTACTGAATACAGACATAGCATGACTGAGTTCTTAATGGGTAAGTGACCTCTTCCAACGTTTTTTGGGTCAGTAACATTGTGAAACTAGAGCTAGAGAACTTCAAAGCAACATGCAAAATACACCATTAAAACCATAAATATATTAATACACCATGCTTAGCATTATCACACTTATCAGCTACACCCCAAACAACTAGTCACTGGTTTATCGTAAGATTCATTCATAGAAAAAGGAGAGTTAATACTTTGAGATTCGCATTAGAGATTGAGCTAGTTTGTCAGCTGAATCCCCTTAACTCCCACTTATAGGCATCTTCTCTCCATAATGCAGTTTTTTGTTTGTGGGTTTTTTTTTTTTTCCCAGAGGAGAAGAGAAGCCTCTAACACATAAACCACTTCAACATATCAAGAGCAAATCTATGGAGTAAAATCCTTAGCAGTGGCTCTAAAAGTCTAAAAAAAGTTTAATAGCAATCAATCAACTATTTCAGAAGTCAATAGACACGTATGAACCCAGGCAGCACATCTTGGTTATCAGAAACAGTGTTTATTCTTCACTTGCAAGTTTTCATCCCTGCTTCACGTGAAATAAAAGCATTTTTCCTTTGTAGTTGCATAGCTAACCAACGAGGTCATTCCATTGTTTAACAGAAAAAAAGTGATGCTCTTTTATTGTATAGATTGTCTCTTCACAGCTAGCAAAGGTGCTACATCAACAAAGATGGGCCTTGCCACCTAATCTAACCTGGGGATTAGGAGCAATGCAACACAGCTCCGTGAAGCCTGATGACAGAAAAACGGATACTTACTCAGACTACTACTTTGGGTTGAAGTCTGTCTGTATCTTCAGCAGGGCAACTCACACTATGTTAAAACCAGCACATATTTGCAAGCACAGGGTGCAAATGGCACCTCCTGATTCCAGCAGGCTCTACAATAGGCCTATCTGCAGTTCAGTAATTAAGTAGGTTTTTTTAGAGAGGCTACATTTCTAAATTATCACACAAAAAATTCTTTTCGACCTGTAGAGATGTTCTTGATTATTATTTTTCATATTTCTCTTGGATTCAGAGAGCTAGTATTCAATAAAATCCATTCCACTGAAAAAGCTTCTTGTATATACCTAACTGGCAATTTAAGACTAATGCCATTTTTAATATATATTATGTTAAAGTTCTTCATCCATGGGCAAAAAGAAGCACTACCTGCATTTTCAGATACAAATCTAAGGGAAGACAGGCAGTTCCTTCATGGGAGCCAAGAACAAGAAAACCAACAGCCACCCATCCCAATACATGAGTTCAGAAATACACAACCTCGAACTACAATGGAAAGGGCTGCCAAAGAAGTCAGTTATGACCCCACGCCACAAATGTACCTTTACAAAGCACCTTTCTGGAGAGGCATTGCCATTCAATGTTTCAGTTCAATGATATCAGGTGATACTTTGCAATGAGCATTACTTTGTTTAATTAAATCCCAACCACAGGAAAGACAAAGAGAAAGCTGATAAAACAAAAGTCTTTTGAAGGAATCTACTTTACACAATGAAGAAATGTAGGCTAATATAAGCTCTTAAGATAAAATGAAACAAATAAAAAGTCAGCTTCTTGGCTATGTCTAAAAATTGACGACAAATAAAATTTCTGAAGTTTTCTATCGAAAATAAGTAACAATGAATTGCTATATAACTGCAACTTGTACCTACACCAGGGCTTTTAAGGAAGACAGAAACAACAGCAAAAAGGCATATTTATTTGTGTTAGATAAGCATTTCAAGAGCAAACCTTAGTCTAGTGACCCCAATATAATTTTATAAGACAAAGAACTGGATGCATCTCTTCAAACAAGTCTGTTTAAAACCTTAAATAAAAAGTGGTCTTAAAGAGACAGGATGACATTCTATACCACCTATCTCAGCAAATCTATAAAACAGAATTAAAATGCAGCAGCTCATGAAACCATCACGAGCTACAATGCTAGGACTACTTTCCTCCTTGATAGTATACAACTGAAAATATACATTGTGTAGAGAACCCAGCAAGTCATTTCAGCATGGTCCAGACACACTACGCACATTTTTGCTTTCCCCCACTGACAACACAAAACAAAACCCAGCAGCTTTTAAAAGAAGCCTGAATCTGGATTGTAACTCAGAACCAGAAGTAAAAGGAAGAGATCTCCCCTCCTGCCCCAACCGCTTCATCCACAAAAATTTTCTCCAGCAGTATAAGACACCCAGACTCTCAATCCTAGTGTACATATCCAGGTTAGTAGAGAAAAGTCCAGTTCTGACCCAAAAAACTGTGCAACTGCAGCATTAGCACAGCTTTGCACCATGCTTCCATTAATAAAGAAGCCTGCAGCCTATATTCATGTCCTCTCAGACTCAAAACCATCTGGTCTCAGTCACTGGAGATGGCTTAGCCACAGCGTCTCAAGTAAGACTCAGAGAACACATCTGTGCGAGGAAAAAAGCATTAAGGAATATGAAATACAGAGCACTGCAGACCAGTGGAGCCCAGAAGAATATTCAGGGGAAGCATCCCTGCCTGCTTGCCTTGTCTTTATGCTTGCGTCTCAGAACTAGCCAGTGGCAGACCAGGAGACGATCCATCAGCATAGCCCATGATATTCAAGGTATCCCAACGCAACTATTTGTACACCCATCTAACTTACTCCCCAGCAGCAGGTGCCTCAAAGGCATATAACAAGGGATGTATATAGGGTACTATTTCCTCTATTGCACATACCCATTCCCGGATAATCTAGCTGAAGTGGTTCCTCAGTAAAAGTCTATGTTTAATATCTCTATTTTTAATATTTGTTTTCTCTTCAAAAGTAGTAAGTTGTCAAGAAAACAGTAACAACATGGCACAAAACTATCAAATTAAGTTAGCTGGATACCTGTTCATCAGAACCTCCAGATGCAAATAAGTCTCCAGCTCTTGAAAACGCTACACAGGTAGCTGGCCCCTGCAAACAGGTTTAAAAGAGAGGTTTAAAAAAAGTGTGAAATAAAATGAAGTGTTACAACATTCCATTCAGTACAGCCTTACAAGGTATTGCTCATTTGACATCAGCAATCTAAAGGCAAAATTTAAAAAGCTATAATCGGTCAGGTAAGTGGGCCACAACATGCTAAGCTCACTGGCCATTTCACACATTTTTGCCCCCAGTTTAATATACTCACTTTTCAATATTCATGGTATTAGGTCAGAGACAAGAACAAACCAAGTTTTACAGCTTCAAGCTTTTCCTTGTTCACTCTCAATATTGTCTTTCTTCCCTTTAGAATTAGAAATGTCTAAAACTCCTGTTTGTTTATTAAAAGTAGTGAAACTGTTGAGCTTTGTTAAACACAGCCTTCAATTAGCCACGTCACAGAAAGGTTTAAAGTAGGAGATTTAAGCACACAGATACACACAGAGCAGCACCAAAAGGCACATTGAGAAAGATTGTCAGACAAACTGCCCCCCACTACTGATAATTTTAAGCATTCACAAATCATGAACCATGTCCCATAAAAAGCGAAGTTTTTTAAAACAAATTTGAGGAATGATTAATCCACCTTTCAGGCTTCCGTTGCCAAGCCGTCACAATCCACGCTTTCTAAGCTCCTCCTCACACCATACCAGAACCATGAAAGGAAAATGCACTAAGCCAAGATTTTCACATAATCATAGAACTCCAGGGACCAGAACTTGAAACATTACCCAGAATATTCAAGACACTGACACAACAAGACAGCAAATTTCACAGACCACTGTGTGCACCAGATTCACCATGGAAAATAGTATCTTCTCTCCACATGCTTTCCCAACAGTCTTTCTTTGAAAATGCATAACTGACACTAAGGGACAGCATAAAACACATGACCGATGATAAAAATAGCCAACAGGTAGGGCTACAGGCAACAAGTGAAAGAATCAGTTCTATCACAAAGGAAAAGGTGGGGAGAGTTTGGTTAGTTTTGTTTGGGTTTATTTTGGTTTTTTGTTGTTTGTGGTTCCCCCCCCCCCCCCCCCTCCCAGTCATCACGTGCTCCCTTATATATATTTCTAGGCTATTCCATACAAACTGCTCACTGCAGAAGACCCAAGGCCTCAAGTTCTTGCTTACTCCACCATGACATAACTTCAAAACATGCTTGACCAGCTATCAAAGCAATCAATTTGCATGAATTAATTTGGCCAAGGTTAGAAGCATTTTAAGTCACGAAATCTGTACAAGCAGAATAACTGAATGCATAAGCTTCACTATTCAGAGCAGAATCCAATTACTCGTATTATTTGAGACCCGGCAGTCAAGAAGCCCATAGGGTTTTCAGCACAGGAGAAAGAAAAAGCCAACGCTACCTGAGGAGCACTGGTAAGAAGAACAGCTCACTGAACGGCAGACACAGCAGCATCAGCAGAATATACTGTATTTGTACATTAGCTTCTATTTACTGTATTCTCTAGTTCTATCTAGAGTTTTGCAGGAGGCAACTATTCTCTTTGGATACCAACTAGCAGGACAAAGTCAACGCAGGGAGGACATCCAAAGGCATCAGAAACAAGACAGAATCACTGCTTCACATCCCCTTACGTGTGGGGGCATGTGGCCAAGCAACGACAGAGGCTTCAAACCAAACAGGCACCTGCAGCAACACAGGAGAACGCAAGCAGCAGGTATGAACTCCTTACAATACCATCATTTACCATTTTTAAGCTACACTCTAATGATCTATGCAGGTTTGTGTTAGCTGTCAGGTTTTTAAATGAAGAATAGAAGGCTGACTTAAACTGCTTTTCTCTTAGTAGTTTTACAGAAGAAGTGCCAGAGTTTATGCATCCAGGATCATCTTTGTACAGCACAGGCACTTGCATTTTGAAGAAGCCTTGCTCTTAAGTCAGTTCTGAGAGACTTTAAATGGTGCTGGCTGCTAAAGCACTGCTTGAGTAAAACCATGCATTTCACACCACGCATCTATTTTAATAGATTTTCAGCCTTTCAGAAAGCACAGAGGAGGATGCGCATGGAAAGGATAAGGCAGGCACTCTGAGATGCAGTTAAACAGAGCTGGGAAATTCTTATGTGTGTTCAAGCACAGGCACAACAGACAAACTGTTGTACTAAGAATAAACAGCAGAGAACCCAGATAGTGAATTTTTATGTCAGCTGCTGAACACATTACTTTGCAGACTGTCCTAAGCCTGAGCTTTTACCTAAGTTGAAATGGTCAGAGGCAGGAACGAGCATTTCCAGAGGCTACCTATGGCCAAGTTTGCTGGTGAAAGCCAGCTGAACTACTGACAGTTGGGAAAAAAAAACCCAAGAAAAATCCCACAAAGCAGAATAAAAAAAAACCACCACCAAACCACAAAGCAAAATCACAACCAGAAAAGCCACAACCACCACCAGAAAACTCCACCATACAAACATACACCTCCTGACAGAAGCAGAGTTATCCTCTTTCAAGTAAGATCACATATCTCAGAAGGCAAGTAAGAAGCTTCTCCTCACACTGTATTAAGGTGTAAGTACAGACTATTCTATTAAGAGTTCATATCTTCCCAGTGGGCATCACGTGGAAATCTCACATCCAGTTTGTTTCTGGATTCCCTTCTTTCTCTCCCTTGTAAAAGTGAGCTCATCATTGTAAATCCTGAAGGTAGACAAATACCCAAAGATTGCATTTGGGATAAGCACCCAACTCTCACTGCAACCTGTGTCCCACAGTCCTGCGTGCTTTCAAACACGCTGGCACAAGGCTATGCCAGCAAAACTAGTCTTGCTGTGGTCACTCCCAGAGTGAAGAGTTTTAGCTTCCTTAAAACACATCAAGGTATTTCCATATTATCATTTCACCTGCAGTGATTTCAAAAGGTTTTGAGGTCTTCTAATAGCAAGATCTCACTCGAGACATCTTGCCAGAAATTACCTACTAGCAGTAATTTCAAAAATGCATGCACAGTCATTAGTGTGACTAAGCTTGTTCAACTAACACAGCAATAAATAGTGCAGACACTTCAAGCCAAAGGCACTGCCATCAATCCGCTGAGACACAGTGCGTTTCTGCCTTCTACTCCCACCCACCTTCCTCAGCAGTTCAGCCCTCCAGTCACACTGTCAGAAATGGAGACTCTCTAAAGGAAACGCAAAAGCGAAAGACAAATAAGCAGTAAGAAAGGGCATAAACAAGTACATGGCCAGAAAACTGCAGTGGTGAATATTGCTCAAAGATAACAGAGCTGAGGATACAGAAGCTGTACTCTGACTGCAACAAACCAGAGCTGTGAGTGCGGAAAAAAACTTTCAAGACATTAAGACAAAGTGTTCAGGAACAAGCATAAGGGAGGAATACTGAGAGGAGCAATGTTTCAGACTGAAATACTTAGACTGATAGATATAATTTTGTATTTGGACAAAATTTAGCGCAATACAAATCACATCAAAACAGTCAATGAACTGACTCCAAAGTCATAGCATTCTGAAGGAAAAAAGAAGTTCAACAGAACATATTCTTCCCAAAATAGAAAATTATATCAAAGACTGAATGTGCCTTTATAAATTGAAAGAAGGGGAACAAACAAGTCTATAGACACAACATCCTCTACAGATTTGTTGACATAAATTCAGTGGAAAGTATTTTTGCTACATACACTTACAGCACTCTTCCCAGATACAACAGGTTTGCTATAGCAACATACAAATAATAGTTTGCCAAATACTCTCACAATTTACTACAAATACACAAAACAAAAATAAAAAGCTCCCCTTGTCAGTGATTAGACACAGCCTAACTCCCATTTGTTCCAGGTAAGCATGGCAGAGATCCAAAAGATTTCTGATGCAGTCCTGGACAATAGGTACATGGTTGGAGACTGAAGAATCCAAATTTTCTTTCAGATTTTTTCCCCCTCTTTAAACTTACTGTTTGCATTAAAGTGCCAAAAAGGAGCAATTGCATATTCTTCTATACAAGTTGTAGGGAGAATTTTAAGTTTATTTCCCATGCAACTAGAACATGTGGGATGCAGCAACCTTCTAAAGGATCACTTTATTCCTCTTTCTGTAGCAGGATACAAATGCCCTTCTATTAGTACTCCCTGGGGGTTCAGAAGTTCCAGTTCCGCATCCTCATTGTGGTAGCTGCTGCACACAAGCTGTTAGCACCCATCCCCAAATTCCTACAGCTTCTTGCCTTAAACAGCAAGCAGCAGAAAGGAGGAATTGGACAATGAGATATACCAAGTCAGCGGTAAGGAACATTTCTATTTAGTCCTCAGCAGGCCAACAACATAAGGACTGTTGAGCTTTTGTGCATGTCACATAGTTTGAAATTATAACAATAATTTTGGTGATACTGGGAGAGAGCTACAGAAAGTTTGAGGGAAAGTACAGAAGAGAGCAAAAAGTCATCCATTGGAAATGCTGAGTGGGAAGAATATTGCCACTAATCAGTAGTCAACTCATCTGCTCTAGTGAAAGAGGAGTACACCAGGCAGGGTGGAGATAAGCCCCAGAGAGTCTTGAAAAGGACAAATCGCTCACGCTCTGGGTGTGGCAAAGAAACTGGAAACAAAAAGGAAGCCATACAGAAGTAACGATAACAGGATCAAACCTAGTCCTTTGCAGCAGTGTTCCCAATGAACAAGATTTGGTGAGGTCAGATAGCCATGCCATGGTAGCTGAAACACTAGGTGACATCCACTTCTAGCTGCACATGTAGGCAAGAAGGGTGATGCACAGCATGTTACACAATCTAATTTAAATGCAGACTATCCCCCAGAGATAGACGTTACACCTTCTCCCGGTTTTTCCTCTTCCTACAGGAGGCAGCTAGCGATCACAAGACCTTTACTGCCCTAGCAATTCACAGGTTGATCTGCTTACACAAACATTATGTGTGGCCTTAGAAAAAGATGTTCAGAACTATTCTGAATGGGTTGAATGCATTCATCGGCTAGAGATGGGATCGGAAGCCAGGACACAGATTACAACACTGAATGAGTGACTGGCAGGATGCTAATAGCATCAGGGACAATTGACACAGGGTTGACAAGAGACAACAGGAATAGCATCCCTGAACACAAAGCTTTCAGAGGTGTAGCTAAAGATAGATCTCTCTGAAATAAATACTTCAGAGAAAGGCCGAGAGTTTAGTTTGGAGAAATGGAAATACGCCCAGAGCAAACAGTCATACCTGCATGCAGACAGCAGATAAATGTGTACCATCTATAAATAATAAGCAGACGATCACAGAGAAAGCCCTTTTGAACACCATTTACTCCCCATTAGAACTGCTGGAGGACAGAAGGCACACGATTTCAAGAACAGCAGGGCCAACACCAACAGTCAATTCAAGTCAAGAGAGGCCAGACCTGCAAGCTTCAGCTAGGAACAGAGCTAACATTTTGGCTTCAGCATAACAGAAGAAACAAGAGCCAGGCTGGAGAGGGTCCAGAAATAAACTAGAGGAGAGTAGTTTAATGATGTACAGTCTGCACAATGAAAGGAGAGGCAGAGAGGAAGGTAGCTGGAGAGACAAGTGGGGTCAAGGATGCCAGCAGATTTTTTTTTCTTTCTTTTTTAAATCCTGGGTGAAACTAATGCATACCAGAGAAAAGCAAGGTAAGAGAGTAAGGGAGGTGCCAAGAGCTGGAACAAGGCATATCTAGAAGATGCAAATAGTTGAATTAGAGCTTCCTGTTCCGCTGCCCACAAAAGGAGATGCAGAAGCGGGACAATATGAGCCAGTACATTCAGTCAAACTCTTCTGGAATAGATTAACGAGTGCAAAGAGAAAAAGGAGATACAATTGGTGACGAGGTCTGAGAAGCAAATCCAGCAGCAAGCAGCACACTGGGATCCCAGGCATAGGATCATCAGTTCAAGGCATAAAAGAAATAATAATAAACAGAGCAGTCACTGCCACTGTTCAGTGCCTTCAACTGTTTTGTTGCACAGGAGAAGAGGGCGAGTCACACTTGGACAGACGGACATTGAAATTACAGAGGGTAGAGGAGCAAAAGATGCAAAGATTAAGTGATCAAGACAATTAGGAAAACATCAAGAGCAGGTAAGAAACTTGATAAATGCACTCAAGTGCCAAACAACAGAGGGCCCAAGACAAGATATTGGACGTCATGTGTCTTTCACCTATCATTTGGTTTCAGTAGCAACGTAGCGAAGAGAGTTCAGTGAAGATCAATTCAAATTAATAGATCTTTTGGTAAGGCAGGAGCATCGAGCCTGTATCCCAGGATCAATGATGAACCTGCAGCAAGGAAACCCACAGCTATGAAGATCTATTCAATTTCAGCAGAAAAGGTGAAAGAAAATAGCAGGATACTTAGTAGGAGAAGAGAGCTGAATTCAGAGAAGACAACAGAAGCAGGAACAAACACAAGGGGCAAGACAGGTGACAAAGTTTACACACACTTGTTTCACCATCTGGTACAGGATGCAGCACATATCCTGCAGAAGAAGCATCAGACAGGAAAATCCAAATCTTAGAGATAAGAGCTGGGAGGGGGGAAAGCTATGAAAGCCATGGATATTTGTTGTCTTTTTTACAAACACAGATACCTCAAAGACAATGTGGAAAGGAGAAAAGGTGTCAGCACAGGTACAACACACTGGCAAATCAAGAGGTGCAGGACAGAGCTGAGTATTGTCCTCAAATAAGGATGGAGTGAAAAACATGGGGACTGTGGAAAGAATCCACATCTCCAATGGTCAGGACAAGAAAATGTTTAGATAAAAAGGGCAAATTCCTAGAAACTGAGTAGTGAGGGTGGTAATACAATGGAGAGGGAAAGGGAACCAAGGAGAAAAACACAGGGGAAAGAGATGTTTTCACGCAGAACACCTCCGACAAGAAGTCGCAACGATTCTCAGTTCACTGAGCTTTGAAAAATTCCCTAACTGCCAAGCCTGCACCTTCATTCGTGTCAGGGAGTAAGGGTTACAGGTAACATAGGGAAAATTTATACTGGCACCTTATAACTGAATCTTCAGTAGCTTTTTAATTTCTGAAAGCTTCAGTTTAAAGAAAAAAAATATAGAGTGGAAAAATAGAGCATTCACATTTCCTTTCAATACTCGGAAACACTAATATAAAGTCAATTGCTTGTTGTTTGCAACACACCTTTCTCTCCCTTTGTCGGTCCAGTTCTGTGCAGCCCTGAGATGTCCTCACATACTTCAAAGAGGGCTAGGCCTGCACAGATGTTTAATGCCACCTAGATAGACCTGGCAGCAGACAGTAAAGGAGTACATTTGTTCCCTGTGCACCTGCTCAGAAGATCTTGCTCTTTAGTCACTCAGCAAAGCAGAGAGCACTTATGCCACCCAGGTAGGTAGAACGCAGCTACTTCATGGTTCAAGTCAAGGTTGCTTGGAGAATCTTAACTTTGCATTTTCTGTCTTCCTATTTATAAACATAACCACACAGATGTTTTCTAAATATTTACTGAGAACTTCTATTCCACTAAAGCAGTCAGTCTGGAAGCACTCTAATCAAATCACCCAAAAGGGCAGACAAGCACTGTGTATACACCTCCTCTTCTCTAGCAACTCTCTGGAGGTGACTTACAGGCCCCAAAACATTCTGTTCCTCAATGATGATTCAGTACCAGAGGTGGACCTACATACCAACCCGCTGTCTCATCTGTATGGAATTAGGCAAGAGTGCTTCACAGCTTGAAGCACTCCAGAATTAAAATATGCAGCACAATACAGAACGACATTTTGCAGCTGCAAGATGTCAGCTCCAAGCTGCAAACTCCTGTCTCTAACAATCCTTCTGCTACAAGGGGGCCAGCTACATTACAATTAAAGACAGCAATGTAAACTTGGCAATCCTCCCTATGTAAACTACAGCTAATCAGCTGCTAACAAATTCCTGGCACTCCAGCAGTTGCGTCAAAGTATGTCTAAAGGACCTTAAGTTTCCCTGCCGCCCCCCCCCCCTCAAGTGTCCCCTTGCATGCAGCCTTCCCAGAATACCATAACAGCAGTCAGTTATCAGAGTAGGAACAAAGTCTCAACCAGCATATTCACCCACATAAAGTCACAACTCAAGAATGTCTTCAGAACAGGCTGTTCCTTCAGTGACTAACCTATAGCCCTCACTTAAAAAGGCAAATCTACTTAATGACCAAAAAATCCACACCCACTTCATTTTTAGCTACTTGGAGATACTGGCAGAAATCACAGTGAGAACAGAGGAAGAAAAGAAATTTTAAAAAGCCCTCAGTATTAAGTAGCCTGAGTTTATCTATGAGCAGAGTAGGCTACAGAAGCATCTAGTGCAGGAATCCACTCCAGCAGCTTCTGTGGAAAGCAGGGCCTGTTGTCATTGCCAATTGTTTATTGTGAATGATGCACAGGTTATCATATACTTTTAGTGGAAAAGTAAGGTAAGGTATCTGTTAAATAAGCTATTAAAAGAGCCAACCCACAACAATACAGTACATGCCAGCACAGTCCTAGCCAGCCAGGGCTATGCTAGGACTGGTTCCACAGCCATCTTGGTGCAGTACCCTTAAAGACGACCAGAAAGCACTACCAGCCACTTTTATACTTCTACTTGTTTCCAAACTGAAGGAGGTGTAATCCCACAATGGCAACTACCTTTCATAGAATGGCTTGGTTGGAAGGGACCTTAGAGATCACCTAGTTCCAACTCCTCTGCCATGGGCAGCGACACCTTCCACCAGACCAGGCTGCTCCAAGCCCCATCCAACCTGGCCTTGAACACTTCCAGGGATGGGGGCACCAACCACTTCTCTGGTCAACCTGTTCCAGTGCCTCACCACCCTCATGGTAAAGAATTTCTTCCTGATATCCAATCTAAATCTTCCCTCTTCCAGTTTAAAGCCATTGCCCCTTGTCCTATCCCTCCACGCCCTTGTAAAATCTCCCTCCCCAGCTTTCTTGTGGACCCTTTTAGGTACTGGAAGACTGCTCTAAGGTCTCCCCAGAGCCTTCTCTTCTCCAGGCTGAACAACCCCAACTCTCTCAGCCTGTCCTCACAGGAGTGGTGCTCCAGCCCTTGGATCATCTTCGTGACTCTCCTCTGGACTGAGCTGTCCCAATGTCAAAGCATTCTCCTAGTCATCTAACTGGCACTGGAAGAGTGGCAGACATCCTACTGATCTGAAACAGTGCGGGGGGGAGGGGGGGAATATGGAGCTTTAACTCTACTTCTGAACAGATGATTCACAAACCAACTCTTTTTTGTGCCACTGGACTGTGAGGAGCAGCCTACAGCTCAGAAAGGAGGAAAATGGAAAGCAAGTTCAGCTTCCCATTGAAAAATAACCAGGCACATGCCTTCCAAAGGGAAGGGTGAAAGGTGTAAAGATCCACTGTCCCTCCACACTTACCCTTTTATAGAAAGCTACCTCCTAAGAGCTCACTTGGCAAATTAATACAAAAGACAAATATGAAAACAAGATTAAGACAAGTTAGAAGCTTTGCAGACCCTATCTGATAGGAGTATCCACTTAGTTCAGTTTTCAAAGTAAGGAAGTTTTATGCAGTCAGGGTTTACATGTTAGGATAACCAGCATTTGTTATCTTCTCCCCATTCTTTTCCACATTTGAACCCTTCAGTTGGTTTTAATCAGATCTTTCCATGAAGCAGTGCTTTAAGTATGAGGTTGTCCTATTTTTCCATTAATATTACAAAAAAGGAAAAAGTTTATTAATACACAGCAAAAGAGGAGTTACAGAACAAACTTGACCTTTTTAGACATCCGACAGGGCAGTCACTAAACAAAGCCACAAGAAGTCAGAATTCTGCAGCTTACGCAGCTACTATTATTGCCCAGAACCATCTCCACTACCCCCAACAGCTTCAGGCTGTGATTTTCCCCAGCTAGTTTTGATGCTTTGACTCAGCCCCCATTTTAAGAGACAGACAAGTGGGTTAAGAATTTCTGTTCTCATTGTCCCTCTGGAAAGGGAACCTTTAAAGCAGGTCTACTTTTTCATTTCTTTGAGCCCCACTCAGCATGGACAATTAAATTAGTCTATTTATTTTCATTTAACATTTAAAAAGAGAGCTCCAAGCATTCATATAATTAACCTTACAAGCAACACATCCAGCAGCATAATACTAATAAGCCAATCAGTTAAACTTAACCAACCAGCAGCATTTATCACCTTCAATTATTTAATTCAGTCCATTAACAAAATGGAAACATGTTCCCAAATCACATCCCAAAATAGATTTCCTCCATTTTACCACTACTATCCTTAAGTCTCCTGTCAGGTGAATAGACTTTATTTTCACAACACTTATGTCAGGGAGCCAAGTGTTATTTGCACCACTCCAGAGAGTGAGACAGAGCTGTGGTACAGAGACTCGGGATTAGGGTCTAGAATGCAACTGACTCTGTCTCTTAGGTCTTAGACTTGCATTCTCAATACTGGAGCTCCCTTTTTGTCTTGCTTCCTCATCCTCTCCATTCTTGCCTTACCTCCTTCCCTCCCCATAGGCCTTTCCTTCAAAACAGTGATGATCTCAAAGATTATCAGTACTATCATTGTAATTTTATGCAGGGAAGTTTTCAAGACTTTTGGCTGTGAAGAACAAAAGGCTCAAGCACAGATTTTCCCAGTTTGTTACAGGTTTGTACATTACTGTATGAAAGGTTTTGCCTCACCTGGTGACCATGAAGAGTATACAGAAGTCTTCCTTCTAGCAAGTCCAGAATTTTAAGAGTTGAATCATTGGAAGCAGTAACCAGATAGTTTCCAGAGGGGTGAAAGGAAAGACTGTTTACCACAGCACTGTGCACTAAGGATGGAAAAAATGTATATAACAGTCACTGAGACCAGTTTACATAAGCCCAAGGCAAAAGAATAAAATAAAGCACAAGCACATTCCAGTTTTCTGTTATAAAGTTTAACAAGAAAATTATCATGGGGGAAATGTTCCACAAAAACTTTTCAAAGCACTGGAGAACGAGGACAGTACTCAATTCCTGTAGAAATAGGCACTACTTTATTGAAAGGAAAAAGTAAACTTTGCCAATTATTCTGGAAGATATAAAGCTACAAGAGCTTCCAGCGTAACCCCAAAATGCAACTATATGCACAAGTGAGCTATATGACTCAGAGCTGGACAGTGACCTATTTTACTACCATGGAGTCGCTGTTCTTCCTCCCAAATCATTCTAGAATAAAATCTATATGCTAGTACATTAAGGAGAAGACTCGAATTGTGATGAAAGACAAACTCAAAGTTGGCATTGCACAGGTTCTTTTGGTTTACTACCCAACTCTAACCTAAACTGGGTTTAAGAGAAACTAGGAAAGAAGAACCAGCAACTTGAAAATAGTCCAGTATTATTTCTTCAGACATCCAATTTGTCTCACCAAAAAATTTAAAACAACTATGAATAGACAAACTACCAAGAGTGTGCCCTTCCAATAAAGCAATCCTTCCTGCATGCAGACGAAACCTAAGAGTTATTTTGAAAAGAACCAAAGAAAATGCTCTAGGAAAAGTCAAACTACACTTAAGTTTGCTGTAAAATTAAACATCTACCTAATGTAGGGCTTTTTTTTCTCCTCCCCAAACTTTTACAAAACAAGCTATTGAACATTTATTTATGAGAACATGCAGTACTTTACATATGCACAGCTTTCTGAACGTCTGTGACATTACAGGATATTAAGACTATGCTTGAAGAGGGTTTTAACTATCCAATTATTCTTAATTATACTGTGTGCCCTCCAGATGTTCTTGTATCTCGAATCTACTACTACTAATACATCCCCCTCAACTAAATTTATATTCCCTTGAGAGTCTACTGTGCATTTCAAAACCAAACTGCATGTTAAAAAAACCCTCAAAACACAATTTTAATGACACTAGAACCAAATATTATTTCCTTGCAGATATGGATTTGAAGCAGAAATTTGAAATAACCTTGTTCAATTGTAAAACAGAATGCATCTAACTTTTGAAACTCTAAGGAACACCAACCACCTCAGCTTAAGTTCTGAGAACATAACTCCTCTTGACCTGGGCTATTAAAAAAAACACAGAAGAAAACTTTAACTCAACACAGGTAACTTCTAAACAGGTATTCCTGTTGGTGAATACTGCCTCTATCACACAGCTAGATCATCCTTTACCCCCCCAGCCCTGTATTACACTATGTAGGAGAAAAAGTCTATGTAGAGTTTTTCCTCCTGAAAGACTGCTAAATACAGCTCTCCTTTGAAAAATTTATTGAGTGATTTGTAATATTCCTCATCCCATTAGCATCTATATTCAGATAAAGGCAAACATATTTTGTCAATTAAGGCAAGTCCTGAAAGGAATCGCACCAGAAACAGACGAAGTTAATGATGTATCCTTCAAGTTCCAGAGAGTGAATAAAGTATTTCCAGTTTCACCAAAACACCTTTTCATAAAGGAAAGAAGTCACACAGACTGTGGCAGTTGTAAGCAGTTGCAGCTTCTGTGCCTAAGGAGTTATTGGCTGTCATAAGCTCAGAGAAAACTTCATCTCTCCTCTGTCAAACCAGCTCATACCTCCCACAACTCCATTCACACCACCTCTCCAAAAACGTGCCAACATGTCCTGCAACCTCACTTGATTTCATGCTGTAAACAATAAATCCGGTGCAGCACAAGGTGGCATCTCCCAGCGATTTGTCGTTACATGCCTACCCTTCTGTCAGCCAAGCCCTAGAAAAATAACAGCCAGTTAAGGGACTTATACTGGGGGGTTAACAACTGAAAATGAGTCATGCCAGGCTATAGAGTGACTGAACATACCTGTCCCAACCATGACAATACTACTTTTATGTAATTAGTGAATGCAACAACTTAGTAGCCACCATGGAGAAGACAAATTAGGATGAACATGACACAGCCACAGTCCTTAGCGACCAGATAACCACCATCCCGCCCCATCTGAACTATATAAAAGTACCAACTGCTCTTTTTAAACAGCAAATATAAAAAAGGTTAGAGCTGGTTCCATAGGCCTGCAACAAAAGTGCCCCTCACACAAGTTTGCACAGGGAAAAAGTATCAGGCAATAAACATTGGCCATTTTCGTATGGGGATGATCTGCTGTACAAAAAAGTTAGCGCCAAGTAGAGGACAGAATAAAGCATCTGTCTGTTCTCCTGTACAGTAAACACGACCAGAGCATACTTCACTTTCCAAAAAACCCCACACACCACACATCATACAAAAGGTTTTGCAGTTTGCTCTCTACTTCCAACTTTTGTTTACAAAAAATCACAGTTGTAACAAGTCCTGGCAACTAGAGCAACACTGCTAAAAGACTAATCAGTTTTGAAAAACCACCCAACTCTAACACACAAGAGTCTGTGGCAGGGCTACTTATCTATTAACTCCACGATGCAACTCAATCTTTAAAATGGATTCCCTTGAAATTAGGCACAGTAGGCACATCCTGAAGGCAGCGATGCCCTCTAGCGAGGCTGAGATGGCAGCTTCGCATGGGAGAGCCACAACACTAAACCCCATTTAGCCAAAAGGCACATGTATAAACCCTTGGAAAAGCAGGGCTTACAAACACATCTCCAGACCATGTTACAAATGCAGCAGTTTGTGGTCACAGGTGCATGAAGTGACTGCATACCGCTATCACTGCAATTTTAGGTTTGACTTTTATGACTATTTATAGCTCAAAGTTTAATACACAGTTAGGATTTACACAGTAGCTGTTAAAAATAACACTTGTAACAGGAAAAGATCGCTTCAATAGCAAGGGTGTCCGAGTAAAATGACATTCAGTAAGGGTGGGATACAGGGGCAATATATAATTCCAAGACAAAAAATAAACCTGGCAGCCAAACCTAAACCACACTAGATTTGGACAATTTAATAGCAGTAAGTGGAAAGAAGAAAGAAATGATTTTTGAGCCAAGATATAGTGTGGCTGGAAACACACACTGCAGATCTTGCCACTGTTGAAAAGCTGACAGAGTAGGTTAAACGACAATTTGACACTGTTCAAGTATTTAAACACACTACCTATTTTAGCAACAAGACTTCAGAAAGGCATTTGTAAGTTTTGATACGGGTCACAAGTTAACAATACTTATTACAACAGAGAATCACACTTCAGTATTCATTGTTGTAATTGTACCAGCTCAATACTGATGAATTGGAACAAGACATCAAAAAGTTTGATTTCCATTCGACTTTGTTAACTGTCAGAGAACTGACAGTTCTTATTCCATAAGAATAACTGAAGAAAAAAAATAAATCGCGTTATATTACAAGTTCAAGGAGTTCAGGCAGGTTTACAGTTGAAAAAGAGTTCAAAGAGTGCTTGACTTGACTACACAGGGAGAATACACTTGAGAAGACCACCCCACAAATCAGGAATAAAACAGCACAGGAGCAGGAAGCTGATGCTAGAAATAAGCAATATGATTTTTTTTCTCTACCCAAGAAAAAAAAAAAAGCCCTGTTCCAATGATAGCAGCGCCACCATCAGTGCTTAATAGTCAGACCAGATGATCATAATAGCGTTTCCACCTATACGCGAAGTGCAAAAGATCAGCCCTCTGTATTCAGCAGAATTACGAAAGCATTCCAAAGTTTGCAGACTGTTTCTACTCTGCAGCAACTTCTTTTCAGGGAGCTTTTATTTACTTTTTTATGGAACCCAAAGGACTTTCATAATCTTAATAGCTTCTCTGCAGACAATCTGCATTTGCCTCAAGATGAGTAACTCCCATTGCTCTTATCTACCAGAAGAGGTGTAGCCTTTCACTGGTTGCTGTGAAGGAAGACAAATCAAAGGACTCTGCTCCATAAACATCGCTACACTTTCTCTGCCTTTCTATATGAAGGGAAACTAGAGAATTTGTATTGAGAGGCTGCAAATTCTTTCATCGCCTTGCGAGTAAAGGGATAGACAGTCAGAAGCACCTTAAAAAACAATTCTAGTTACATAAAGCCAGGAGGACCAACAGCTTTAATTAAGAACTCAATTTTTGCCTCTTAACTTGCAAAGTTAGCAAGAATCAACTGCAAGCTATTTTACTACTCTGTCTTTTCTGTCTGGCATTCAGGCCGGGTTGTGAGGTTGTCACAATCGGAACTGACAGTATCTGATGTGGATGGCAGAAAGAATAATACACCAAGCTCCAGCCTCGTATCTCTGATCTGCTTTACTAGCATGGCAGAAGCAGTCTTCATGAAAAGCTAACAAAATTAAGTTTAATAAGCTATCTGTACTGGAAACAGTGCTTGAGAACACATGGATTTACAAAGTACTACAGCAGCCCTAAAAATTTTTAATAGGGAAGGAAAGAAAAGCCACATTTAGGTTCAAAAAACTAATTTGTACAAAACAGGACAATCAAACTCAGAAGAAGCCTGTAGGGATGGGAAAGGACCATTTTCCCATCCAGTTCTACCAAACGGCAACACTAATGAGTTCGACAAGAACAGGTAATGGGAGGAGATGCCATCTGGAAGATAAAGGAAAAAAAAAGATTTAGACTCCTAAATATAAAAGCTAGCTATTCCCAGGACAAGCCAACCTGGATAAGTCATAACAAGGTCAAAGCTAATTCTGGAAGCTGAAAGCCAAACGGATACTGGAGAAGGATCTGTAAACATGGATCATGGTACAGAATTACAACTGGTTGATTTTCATTTTCCTCTTTTGTTATCTTTTCCTAATTTTCCTCGTGCAGAACTTAACCTTTTGCTTTGCTAGAATACATCTGACTCCTATAGGCTTATTCAGAGGCAAAGGTCACGTGCTTTTTACTGCACATCATCTCCTCAAGAACAGTGAATGAGCCAAGTGGCATTGCAGATAACATACCTGTAACACTGGACAGCTTCCACATTGGGGCTTTTTTGCCTTTTGATGGTGGGCAGAGGAAGAGAAATCAGACCAGAGGCATTTCTCACCAGTATGTGAGAATCAGTCTTGGAGTTAACAAAGCAAAGCATGATGTTTTGGTGAAAAAAGTCTTCCACTGGCAGGCCTAACCCAGTGCCTTTCTGGAAGAGCAGCAGGTGATGGAGAAACAATCCTAGGACTTCAGAGCAATTCATATCAATACATGGAAAGGTCCAACTTTCCTAAGATCTTAACTTGCCTTGATAATGTTGAAGAAGTCTATTCATCCTAACGTCCCACACCTTCACTGTGTTATCTGTACCAGCCGCAGCAATGCACGTACCGCTGGGATGAAAATCCACATGATTCACAAACCTGTAAATTGCAGTTAAATCCAATTGTTTATATTCAACTCTTGCTAAAGATCAAAAAGGTCTTTTCAAGAAGGGAAGCTACATAGTGATGCAGGAAAGGAAGAGATAACCTGAAAATTTATACTGCTGAATTTCTCTTAAAGACTGTGCTTATACCCCAAGTAGACTGCGGGATTATATCTAAGCATACCTTCTTCAACGTTTTGCACTACAGATACAAGCCTCCTGAAATCTGATGGATCCTACTGTCACAACAACATTTTCAACTGTTCACTTAATGTTTGCATAATATATGTCTTCTATTAAATTAACAGGATTTCTAGAGTGGTGTGTAGAAGACTGAATAGATTTTTTTCTTCTATTATGCTTAACTAATTTTAAGACGGAACTTACTGAATTTGCACCTGAAATCATATGTTGCCACTTGGAAGGTAGCGAGGCTGAGACTAAATTCCTTTCTGGACCTGTATGCAATACATTTTTATTTTGAACACACAAGTACACTAAAACCTTCAGAATCTTCACTGAATAGCATCTTGTAACTCCTTACCCAATCCACGCAAGAAGTTGGATAAAATTAATTATCTTTTGAGTATTCTTGTAACAAATGCTGATGGAGTTGAGATATTTCAATAGGTTGTTTGGACAAGTTATATTCTTAAGAGCACGGGAAAAACTAAAGTTGTCTGAATTTGTCTTAATATCATTGTATATTACCTGGAAAGAACATAACTTTGTACTTAAAAATTCAACGCAGCAAGACGTTACAAAGACTACAGTCTCAATTCTCTAAGGAGTTGGTTTGTGTTTTTGGACAAACTTTTGCTGTGGCTCAATATTCTTCACGAAAAAAAATCCCAATTCAACCACTTTTTCTCAGTACAAAGTGGGTTTTGGAATAACCTTGTTATTCAAAAATTTGAGGATGAAACAAAGCATGCACGTACCAATCCGCCAGTACACTTCTGCTTTTTAATTTACCTCAACTCAGAGCAAAATAAAAGAGCTTAACATAGCTAGACAAAGAAATAAAGAATTTAAGCATCTCCAAAAACAAATAAGCATAAAGAAATTAAGGTTTGACATATTGGACAGTTATTGAAATATAACCTTCAAGATTCCAATCTGGAGAAGTCATAAAAAGGTCAAAGCAACACTGGAAGCTCTTTTTGCATCTCGTTCTCCGCTGGCCGCTTTTGTAATAGGTGCTAATGATTTTTAAGAGGTAGAAATGATTGCCAGGACAAAGACATCTGACTGCAGTCACAAAACCAGGCCAACATTCACCAAGCATCCCTATTTCAGAAATCGCAAGAAGGCCGGTCCTTGCGCACCGCCAGGTACTTACCCCCCGTGCTCACAGAAGGAGTGTATACATTCTCTGCTGGTTTTATCCCACAGTTTGACAGTTTTATCATCGCTGGCTGACACTATCAGTCGTCCATCAGGAGAGAATCTAAGATAAAAGTTACAGCAATTAAGAAATGCCCCCAAACATACCCAACCCCCAAAGGGCATAGGGTCAGCTGGATTTAGCTAGCTGTCAATGTATGTTGGTAAACACTCCCCACTCTTCAAGAAGTCACACTGGCATCAGTGAGATTAAAAATCCAACCACTATAAGTTGGGGTGGGGAAAGCAAGCCATAAGTCCTCAAACTATCCCTAATTCCACAAACACATAAAATAACCCTCAGGGAAGTCTTGAGTCTGACTTAAGATCTCCTGTCCTACTTGTTTCAATTTAAGCATGCCTCAAGTTGTTTCTCTACCCTGATTCAAAACAATTCCTACCTTTCACAAGCATTTTACAGGATCAGGACTTGAGTTCCTAACTAGAGAACATCATCATACAGAATGTTTTTCCAGTATTTCTGCTCTACTGTGGGCATTCATAGTACTACTAGCCACCGCCATCAGCACTTTCAAGAACTATAATGAACTTCTCACCTACAGATAAACTATGGCTTTATCCTACATGCATATGTACATAAAAACTCATCAGAACAACTGAAAACCAAATCTGAGACAGTTATCAGGAAAAAGTGTTTTTATTATGGCAGCACTTTCAGCATTTTGGAAGGAGCACACGTGATCATTTTAAACTAGAGACACGAGAAGTCTAAAAGTAACTAAGCTGAAATAACAATATAAATATCTCATCTTGCTTCTGTTAGCAACTTAAAGATGCAGAAGTCTCCATAACAGGTAAAAGCAAAAACACAGAACAAACCACTAAGCAGGAAAGCCTCTGCTTGATAAAGATCATCGAAGAAACAAAGCGGGTACACAGTTATTATCCAAAGGGATCTCTCTGCAGGTTAGCAATATATTTCAGCCACTAGACACACTTGAATCATCCTGAATAGAAATGTGTTACACAAGACTATGATACTCAGTCATTGCTTTGAGGGATAAATCCCCATCTCTTTGTCAGAAAGCCGTACTTACCTGGCACAGCGAACCCAGTTTATGTGTTGACTAAGTGAGAATAGAAACTTCTGCCTGTGAACTGTCCACACTTTGACTGTTTTGTCATCAGAAGCTGTAACTAAGGACTGCCCATCGCTGGAGAAATGAACACTTCTTACAGTTCCCGTATGAGCCTTGAACACGGTAGATTCTCCTTTGCTACACAGAAGGAAAGAGCACTTTAAAACTGCACAACAGGGCAGCAAAGACATTATGTACTTGAAAACATAAAGCTTCTGTATGCTGAGCAGTGCTATTAGCCATCACTTCTATGGGAACTGTATGCAATTAGGAATAAAATGCTGATCAGCCCTAACCAAACTCATGCTTCATGAGCTATACAGAATATATAGCTAAAACCAGTTGTTCTGGTTCAATACTGGAGCCCAACCCAACAGGAAACAACCCATGTTTCCTATAAAGAGGCAAAAATGCTATTGTTAATTCCTGCAACCATTTAAAATAACATATGCGGAAACATCAATATAGAAGAAGATGCTGGGATTCTGTACTGTTACCAGGTTCTTTGCTGCAAGGCAGGCAAGGAGGGAGGTAAGTGTTTTCACAGTTCATCTAGACTGAGCCAAGCAGGCAACTACCTCACAACTGTTCCTGTAATGGCCTGTACTCCAGCCGAACACTTCCGATGCAGCACCACACAAGAAATATCACAACTGAATTCAGCACGCCTGATGTTGTACAACTTTGAGAAAGCTACCATTAACTCAGCCAGTCAAGACAAAAGACAAAGTATTGTTATTCTTCTTTACCCATCATTTCCAAATAAGTGCAAGAGGCATTCTTCTAGCAAATAAACACAAGGCGTATTTAGAGATCCAAACTGCAACATATTTAGAGGTCCAGCAGGTATATGGGACTCTTGGTCCAAAACACAGCTCCAGCATGTGCTGTACTACCAGAAGCTCCATAGTCACAGACAGAAGAGAACAACAGAAACGCATGGTGGTTTGGTCCCTGCTCCATTAGGATTTAACCAGCTTTATTCTGAGGCTGAGGACTACTAAAACTGTAAAGGCCAAAAAAAAAAATAATATATATGTATACTGCATACCTTCCAGTAATATTCCCTCCCTCCTCAGAAAAGGTCAGACCTGCCTATTTCTATTTAATCCTTTATCTGCCAGAAGGCAAGGAACAGTAAAGGTTACTTCTGAGGAAAGTTTTCTTTCTCTCCAAAACCACAGGATATCCCCAAGTCTGATAAAAACTCATGCAGAAACATGAAATGACAAAATTCTGTCAGCATGGCTTATAAAAAACAAATCCCAAAGACAGAAATTCACACACCAGGGTAGCATTAACTCCATCAGTAACATATCATCCTTGAAAGGGACTGCAAGTTTTCAGATTCTATGGAAATAAAGTCCTGGTCGACAGACTATGGTGCAGCTTCTCCCTCCCCTTTTAATGACAGTGCAAAGTTGGCAAGCTGAAGGTCTCAAACCTGACCCACATAAACACTTTTTTTGTTGCTATATTTAGAGAAGGTAAATTGACAAAGAATACTAAATAAATACAGATTAAAGGTGCCATGCACCAAGGTATTCACAACCAGCATAACAATGGCAACTCCTTTTCCGACACGACAGCCATAGGTGCGGTTTAGACAAGAGCTCATGTGCTTAAGCAACCAAGACAGAATCACAACACAGGTTCAGTTTTCTCATCACGTCCCATTCCTTTCTTAAAATGTGTATGTTAGCTTCTGAGAAATCTAACAAGTTTGTGCTGTAATTTATTTTCAGCATTCCGTGTTAGCAGCACAGCTCTGGAGACAGCAAAATGATACTGCCAGTCTCTTTCTTTATATGAGATTGAGCAGCAGCAAGGTTAAATTTTAGCCATAATCCACCTTGTGCCCTTTAATACTATATATGCTAACACGTCATTGTGATCATTCTTTTCAGGAAAGTTTATTTAAACTGAAATAATTCTAATTTAAACTACAATCCGTAAATTTTAGTTCTATTTCACTATAAATTAAGTTATTCAAAAGCACTTTTATCGCAAATTTTTAAAAGTCACTTTCAGAACCTATCAGTTCATGGCAGAGATCACTTACAGTTTAATAGATCATCAAATAAAGTTTCCAATGGGTAATCATAACCCCAAGAACTCAAAAATAAACAACTAGAAATGCTTTCTCCAGGTTCCTGAAGCGACATGTTTATTTTAAAGTTGGGGTATGGTTTTCATGTGGGTTTGGTTTTTTGTTTGTTGGGGTTTTTTGTTTGTTTTTTGGGGTTTTGCTGTGGTTTTTTTTTAAAATCCCTTTTATTTGTCACCACAATCCTCAGGTCTGCTTCTAGACACAATCCTTTAGTCTTTGATAGCAGCAGTTTATAAGCTCACAAGCAAAGGAACTTCCAATGCCTTTTTATATGCCTGTCCATTCAGAAAAAAACAACTCTGCTGTTTAGTGTGGGAACCAAGAGACCAGATGAAACACTGGCAGTCTCTATTCTGCATCTTGGCTGCAGAAAGCTTCTCATTACTTGTAGCAAGATTAAGTCTTCAAGCAGAAGTTCCTCAGCATTCTCATGTTTGTATTGGATTTCAATTAAGTGTTCCTTGCTGAAGGCATATCACTTAAAACAATGTGTCGTAGAGTAAAACAATAGAAGTTGAGGTCTCTCAGCCAATGATTGCCAAGGACTTGACAAGTATTCATGAGTTTAAGCAACCAAACCCTCTACTCAAAAATGGAAACTTCGTAATTAGGCTAAGGTATTCAAAGTAAACTTTTGTTAATCATATGCAAGCTCACAAAAAAGTCAATACATAATTCAAAGCAGTCTTTTATCTTAGTAATATACCATCTTTTACTATCAGTGGTACACAGAGTTACTGTTTTAGACCAAGAAATAAATGTACCTAACCGCTGTGTGGACTACAGTAAGCATGCAAGCTAGTAACCTCCACCCTGCTCGCAGAATAGGTATCTCCATCACTAAACCTCAACTTGTGTTTCAGCATCTTGCTTAACACTGGCAGAGAAGCAAAGGACCGATTTGCCAGGAGGAAAGAGACTGGGGGAGAAAGAGGAAGGAAAATCCAACAGCTCACCACCGCTAAGTTACATCAGTGACTTGTTATATTAGCATAGGAAGTTAATATCGACTTTACGCTTTGCAAGGAATTTTAGTTTTGTTTCCAATGCAATTTCAAGACCAAATTACCTCTCCTGTTAGAATTGTTACATAGCACCGTTCTTCTTTCTTTCAAACAGATCCCAGTCCCATAGCTGGAGAACTGCTATCAAGAAGCAAAGTAGAAATCCCAAACCATGGTTAACACATAAAAAGAGAGACAAAAGGGAATAGATACTTACACACTGGGAACCCATAAACGGACTGTTTTGTCTCTAGAGCCTGAAGCTATCAGGTGACCAGAAGGTGAAAACTGAACACACATCACCGCATCTTTGTGGCCCACAAAGCGGTAGGCTCTCATCTGAGGCCTCATACTCCAGATCATCAGGCATGAATCCATTGAGCCACTTGCTGAAATAAAAAGGAAAAAACCACACAAAACCAAACTTGCATTAGTTCTTCTCCAATTACACTGAACCTACATTTCACACTCAGTTCACCATCACAGCTTCCAGCAACCTCAAGCACATTGTCCTTGAAGCTTCACCAATGCATTGCATACTGCATATTTCATTAGTAACTGAAACGAAACAAAGTCAGTCATGCATTGGCTTGGACTGACAATTTACCTCCCAGAGTCAGGTCATGCAACAGCTGCAGAGGCAAAAGCCACACAAGCTACAAAACTTCTTCCAAATAAATACACACTAAGGAAACACATAGAAGGTCTGTGCATGAAGGTTCTCTCATCACTTTTTTACTGGGAATCAGAAGCAGCTATCAGCTGCAGCAGGTTAAATATCAAGTAACACACTACAGATTAAGTAGAGAAGCCCTGTGAGTTGGTGACTTAAAGGCAACCCAGCTACATCTCTCCAACACTTCCCTGTTGTTGCAAAATGTTGATCAAAGTCAGCTCAGCAGTTCTTAACAATATATGAAAAATACAAGCTTGCAACGCGATTAGAGCAGCATTCAGTTTGCTATTAGCAGGAAGGGTCAGCAGGACCTGATAGTAGTCATGAGAGGCTTTAAGGAACTATGGATGGAGATGGGGTCCCTCCATCTACTCATGCCCACTCTTCCATTCACGCCTACTTCTATACTTACCTGTGGGAATAAAAAACAACTGACCAAAAACCACCACAACTTGTCTTCACTCTTGGGCTTCTAAGAAAGGGGTGGAAGAGGGAAAAGGTATGCTCCAAAGACGAGAAGGAAGAGAAGGGGCTGGATGGAGACCCCAGGGGGGCAAAGACTCCATTTTCAGGAAGGTGGCCATTCCCTGGAACAGATGCTGCTTTTTCAAGATCTCCCTCAGCAGCAAGAGCAAAGGGTCCCTTGCACAGAAGGCAGAATTCAGGTGCACATGCAACATCCATTGAAAGCACAACTGACAACTCATCTCCATGACACTGAACTTTATGCAAGCTATATCCCTGACAGGAGCCATATCAGTGCCTGCCAAGAATACCACGCAACAGGTTTCCCAAATGAAAGAGTAAATTCCACTTCAGTCTGAAACTCCCCTGCCCAGGTCCCATCATCAACTTAGTGCAGTGAAAACCGAAGAGCTGCTCATCCCCTAAAGCCCACCCTACTGTGTGAAGTCTGTAGCACTGGGACCCTAGTGACTCGTAAAAGAGCAAACATGCCCACAGCAACTTAAAGTCTCAAACAATGACAGTCAAAATACCCCTTCAAATCAATGTTAATGCCTAAGTAACAGAAAACTTTGTAGATTTTCCACAGACAAATACAGAGTATACACAACTTAGACTGCCAACAAACCCAAGCTGCATCTGGGTATCTCTACCCAAGTGCCAAGTGGGGCATATCTCCAGGGAGATCTTAAGACGTTCCTAAAAAAAAAAGCAGTTTGATGGTAGGTTCTGACATGGCAGTATCATAATTACAAGATTTCAGTTCATTAGCGTTATGGCAAAATACCAAACAGATTTTGCTGGAAATGTCCTTCTACTTCACAGTCATCTCAACACAAAAAACAATAGTCATCTCTTCCTGCTATTGATTTGGGATTAATATATGCCCATTTCAAACAGGATCATTTATTATGCAGGTCCCCCAAGGGGAAACAAAAAAACCTTACAAACTTGTCAGTTCAATTGTTTTTGTTTGGTTTTATATTTCATAAAGAGAACACCTTTCCTTAGGGATATTAAAATTTAAGGGGAGACAACTGTGTAAAAGTAGATTGAGCACACAGCCTAGCGTCAAGAGATTTAAACGTTAGTCGTAACTACACTAAGTCATTGTCTGGCAAGGATATTAAGTTGCAATATCTCAGCTTCCCCAGGGCTGATGTTAAAAAACTTTAAGGAAAATAATGCTCTAACACCTCAATAAAGTACTTCAGTATGATACTGCTTATATGTCACTTGTTGGCAATAACTATTATCCTTACTGGACTGGGCAAGCAATCTAATGGAATAAAAGAGTCTTCTAGGTTTGGTTGTTTTATTTGAGGGGTGGGGGAAGAATGGGGAAAAAACTTTACAATCTCATAAGAGTCAAGTACATATGACTGACCCAACAGTACCTAAAAAATTCTTAGGATTTGTTCCTTTTCTTAGCTGATCTCATTTACTAAATATCAAGAGTAACTATTTCACTGTTCAGACAGAGGCAGCAAAGGCCCCCATACTACTTCTGAAAGGACACTCAAAAGCAATGGCAAATTACATTCAGAGCACCCTTGCTAAACAGAGGTCTGCACTGATTGGATAAAGTTTTAGGGATACACAAAGAGAATCACAGACCAGAGTGAACTCGTGCTCTGCAATCAAAGATGCAGGAAGTGGAAAAAGATAGCAGACAACAATAAAAACAGCAGCAGGGAGAGAGGGGGTCCAAGAAGTTTGATTCATTTTCATTTCCTTGCAGCTTCCAGAGTGTTGTGTCGGTTGTAAGACCCAGAACAGGACTATTACCTGCTAGACTGCTGCATTTCCATTTACTCATGCCTACTGCGCCCACAGCCTAACAGTTATATTGCTTTGGTTTGCGGAGAAGATGAGGCAACATCCACCATGCCACATAGACTTCACAAAGAGCCAAAACCCCTCCTGGTTCCTACTCAATGTACACACACTGGGCTACCAAAGAGCAATTAGGACATAAGCCTTAGCATAAGCACATGCAGCTGTCTAAAGGGGAGAAATAGAAGATGGAGAAGAAAAAGTAAGGTTTTACTTTAAGTTGACTGCATGGTAAAGCCACAGATGTGAAGTGATTAGCAACAGTAGATGTCCCTAAAGCTCTAGCAGGATGCACATAACCTGCCACCCCTATGGTTCAACAACAGCTTCTTTTTTGTTTTCGTTTGGGTTTTTTTCCAAAGCACATAGAAATGTTCATCCTCAAATTCTCCAGAATCTCTTCATCATGAGAACAAATTCTTTCCTCTTGTAGAGGTCAGTACCTCCACTGCTCCCTTCATTTTACTAAAGCAAAGAAACTCTTTATCATCTGGCCATCAAAACACAAAGAGACAATTTACCCAATTGTTTCTTATTGAGACTGAAGTCCACGCTAGTGACAGCATCTCTGTGGCCTTTGAAGTGTCTCTCCAGGGATGGATCTTCCTAGAAGAAAATAATGTTCAGACACTATAGATTAAGAACCATCTTTGCACAATAAAACATTTTATTTCTATGACAAGTGAACCAAGCCACATATACATCCCACAAAAGCCAGGTAGAAATAAAAACATCATGCAACACAAAATGTTGATTTCACATATATCAACAAATTTTAAAGGAGGTAAATTGTCAAAGATGATAAGCCCCTGGATCTTCGGTGACTTGCATGAATCATTCATGCATTTTTACAACATGCTGCTGGCACAGAGATCCCAAAGGTGACTTTGGAACAGACCAGCCATATCAATGACCCCCTGAGCAAGCAGTCAACTTTGCTCTGACAGCTCCTCATCTCAGCCTAGGTGTAGCCAAGAGGCCATTGTTTGCACAGGAGAGACAAATTTGCAAGTCTTAACACACCTGTTGAAACAGACAGGTAGAATCAGAACTTCAGCAAAACAGACTGACCCACTACCCTTCCCCTATATCTGGGGAACACAGCACATCCCTACACAGCAGCTTGTCAGGAAAGTTTAAAAAAAAAAAAAAAAAAAGAGAAAAAGCCACACTCTAAAAGAACCATTACAAGAGGTTGTAACACTTGAAAATTGTCCAGACTTCAGAACAGGCTGATCAGTCTTTGATCCCTGCTCTCATACACACACCCTCTGCCTCCCTGGCAACCCCCACCACGGCCTGCTCCCCTCAGGAATTGCCCGCAGCCCCAGCCTGCTCAAATAAGCACCCAGACTCAGAAGAACTGGGCTGGCCTCCCCCTACAACACCCAGCATCAGCCCTCCCCAGATCCAGAATTCCCCTCACCTGCACCAGCGATCCCCCCCGCCCCCGGCAGCCTAGAGGTGCT